>NC_060270.1:25808246-26095340 GCF_021613505.1 Equus quagga | reverse complement strand
TAGCAGTAGCTGTTATTGTTATCAGGCACTTACTGTGCGCCAGCAACCATCCTAAGTGCTTTACGTCTATTAATTAATCTAATTTCACAGTAAGTCTAGTACAGAATCCATTACCAAAACTAAGAAACAAAGGAAGAGAAAGAAACTCAAGGAAAAACAATTCTACCTATGCAGACAAGATAAATACTTTCTCATTCTGACTACTCAGGGCTTATATAAAGAGAATTTTATCTTGGTCCCAAAGCATTCTGATTGTGTTGAATTTCTTAAGGTATGAAAATCTTTGAAATTAGTTGAAAGGCTCTGGAAAAGAAAACTTCCCTTGGTATCCTTTTTATTATCACTTGTTATTGTTCAGGGATTTTCAGTGGAGTCAGCCCTAAGAAAAACTACTGTAGGAGAGGAAGAATATTCTTGATATATTGTAGATACAGATAACCGAAGTCCAGAAATCTGAATTATTGTCCCAGCCGAACCAGGAATAGGACCCAAATTTCTGACGTCTGGTTATCTTCCCTGGAAAGCACAAATTTCATTTACTTTAGAATCAAGGTCTCCTGGTAAGAGTGTTCCAGCACTTTAAAATACAACAAAGCAAATAAATCTAAGATTACTCTGACCTGGCAATGATATCATAGAAATGCATTTTGTTTTCCCTCTCTTTCCTCAAAGCGTTCAGGAGAGTGTTGAAAGTGCCTGACTTTTCCAGCTCCTGCATGGTGTCTGTAATTATGTCAGTGAAAAACTGCCTGGAAGAAGAAACACAAAAAGAGGAGTCAATAAGATATATTTCCCTACGTTCACAAAGGACTACAGAAGTCACACAAGTTAAACCCAGAAGGAACATCATAACTAAGTCGGAATAATTCCGGGAATGCAAGAATAGTTTAGTATTAGAAATCTATTAGTAGAATTCATCACATTAATAAAGGCAAAAGGAGAAAAACTATACAATCAATGCAACAGATGCAGAAAAGACATCTGGCAAAATTCAACACCTACTCTTCATTTAAAAACAAGTAACAGGGGCCGGCTCCGTGGTCGAGTGGTTAAGTTCGCGCGCTCCACTGCGGCGGCCCAGGGTTCGGATCCTGGGCGCGGACATGGCACCACTCGTCAGGCTACGCTGAGGCGGCATCCCACATCCCACAACTAGAAGGACATGCAACTAAGATATACAACTGTGTACAGGGGGGTTTGGGGAGATAAAGCAGAAAAAAAAAAAGAAGAAGATTGGCCACAGTTGTTAGCCCAGGTGCCAATCTTTAAAAAAAAAAACAAAAACAAAAACAAATAACAGGGGCCAGCCCTGCGGCCAAGCGGTTAAGTTCACACACTCCACTTCAGCGGCCCAGGGTTTCACCGGTTTGGATCCTGGGCGTGGACCTAGTACCACTCATCAACCCACGAGGCAGCATCCCACATAGCACAACCAGAGGCACTCACAACTAGAATATACAACTACGTACTGGGTGGCTTTGGGAAGAAGAAGAAAAAAAAAGATTGGCAACAGATGTTAGTTGAGGTGCCAATCTTTAAAGAAAAACAACAACAACAACAACAAAAAAACAAATAAGAAACACTCTTAGCAAAGTAGAAATAAAAGAGAACTTCCTTAACCTGAAAAAATTTACATACCAAGGACTAACAAACACTGAATATACAGTATGATAATATGTATACAACATTTAGAAACATGTAAAACTATACGTATCGTTTAAATAAAACACATGTATACACAATATAAGTATCATAATATGCAACAGAATAAAAAACACCAAATTCAGGGGAGAGTTTATCTTTGGGGGAAAAGTGAGGGGACTAGGATCAGAGGCTTCAATTATATCTGAAGTATTTTATTTTTTTCAAAAAAACCTCAAACACAATCGTGGTAAAATGTTAAGATTTGGTGGTGACATACATAAGTACTCATTATTTTATTCTTTATACTTTTCTGCATTGTTGAAATATTTCATAATTTTGAAAAAATTAAATCATTTAAAATTTTTTTTAAAAAAGAACTAATAAACCCCTCACATTTTAGAGATGAGCACACCCAGGCTCAGGAAGGTTAAATGACCTGCCCAAGATCACACAGCCAGTTTGAGAAAGAGCCAAAACTATGTGATCCAGGCTTCCTGATTCCTAGTCCATTGCTCTTTATAACAGTCTCCTAGGTAGAGACTTTTAAAATCTGCTGTTCAATGTTTTGATATAGATCAGTAAGAATTACACTTAGTATTTTATACATAATTTATTAACAGTAGTTCACACAAAAAGATTCAGTAACTATATTAAGAAGAAAAGTTAAGTGTACTGAAGTCAGGAAACTGATGGAAAAGATATATGCCATCACACCAAGGACATGAACGAGGTTGGGCAGGTTATAAGCAGAACACCTCTCTGTCATGTATGCAAATCTGGGACAGACTGATTTTAGCAAGAGACATTACCCTTCCTGTGAGGGTCTAATGCAGGGCTCAGCAA
Source organism: Equus quagga (assembly GCF_021613505.1). Lineage (NCBI taxonomy): Eukaryota > Metazoa > Chordata > Mammalia > Perissodactyla > Equidae > Equus > Equus quagga. The sequence goes on along the minus strand of NC_060270.1, from coordinate 26,092,853 downwards.
ATTTGTCCTGTAAAGTGACAAATAGTAAATATTTTTGGCTTTGCAGGCCATAAATTCTTTGTTACAACTACTCAACTCTGCTGTTGTAGCATGAAAGCACCCACAGACCACATGTAAACAAATGGGCAATGCTGTACTCCAATAAATTTATTTTCAAAAATAGACCATAGGCCAGATTTGGCTAGTGGCCCTTGGTAATTGCTATCAACTCTCATTTATCAAAAAACCCTTATCATAATGTTATGCCCTCTTTTAAACTTAATAGGCTTCTTTGTCAGTAAGCCAGTTGACAACAAAAAACTGAATAACGAGACAATGGAAATTGAGACTGCCTTTAAGAAACCTTCGTAATTAAAATACAGCTTAAAATTTGGCTAGCTTGATGGTGTCTGTCTCTTATTAAGGGAAATAGCATCACAAGGGCTACCACTTTGGGTCAGGCACTGGGCTGGAGCCTTATTTCTCATCCTCACACTAATGTTGCAAGGTTGCTATCATTATTCTCATTTTTATAAATTGGAAACAAAGGCTCAATAACTTGACCAAGATCATCGAGCCACCATACTGTCAATTATACCACACTTCCTCTGGGCAGTCTTTAGCTAATCCTGACATCAGCAGTCACTCTGGCTATAATGACCAATCTGTAAGAGAAGAGAGCAGTTAGCCACACTTGTACCCCTTCTTCATCCATCTGTAGATATATTATTACATTTCCAAATATGCTTTTTTCCTTACCTATCAATCTGAATTTTCTTCAGTGTCTCTGAAGTCATTACGGCCTGCCTTGTAGGTTTTTTGAAGACAAGATCTTGCACTTTGTTAAACTCATTGGCAAATTGGCCTTCTTGTCTGACTTCTGAGAACCGGAATTCTTCTTTAGGTAAGAATAGATTGGATATTTTCGAGGTTCTTGAGACCATTGAAAGCTTTTCTAAGCGTTTTCCTTCTAAACTCTTTTCTTTGTTTTGCTTCTAAAAACAATAAATGATGTTTTACGTAAGACAGATTTTCAAAGAGTAAAGAAACAATGCTATACAAGAGCCTCTGCCCACATTTTTCAACCCCATCTTTTCCCACTCGTGCCTTGTACTACAAGTGGGAGAGTCTTCTTTTTCTTCAGCCACACCAAACCACGTGCCCTGCTGTTTTGTGTCTTCCTGCCTTTAGATAATATTCCCTCTCTGTCATTCCCCGACTTACCACCTGCTGAACTCTAAGACGATGATCAAAGGTAAAGTTCTTTGTGAAATATCTTTATTACAGACATTTACCATATTGTCACCATTTGTATAAATATCTCCATTAGATTGCAAATTCTATGAGGGAAGGGACAGTGTCTTAGAGATCTTGGTTCACCTCAAATTCTTTTTGGAACAAGACTGGATAATAAATGTGGCCATCTTTACAGTCTCATTGTTTAGGACGATGCCTAGAGTACAGCAGAGACTCAAATGTTCATTGAACATATGAATTTGAAATATAATGAAAGGAGAATCGCACCAGAGAGAAGTTGACAGTATATTGATTGATTGATTGATTGATTGATTTTCTTCTCCCTCCTCTCATCTTCTCCCCTTTTTTTTGTTGATAGTATATTTACTGGTGTGGTATTGTTTTCAAAGGTTATGTGGGGAAAAGCCAAAATAATTTTATTTTTCAGACCCAAACTTGGATACTAAGGGGTAAGCATCACCATAGGAACAGCATATGTCTTTCAATTGATAATTCCTATGTAATCTGTGGCTAAAAGCTTGAGCTATTGGGAGGCCATATAACATAACGATTATGCATATGGACTGTGAACTCAGACTTCCTTGTTTGAATCCCAGCTTGATCTCTTACTAAACTGCACTGACTTAAGGCAGCTATTTAACATCTCTATGCCTCCATTCTCCCATTGGTAAGAGAGGGATAATAGTACCTGCCCTCAAAGAGTTATTATGAGGATTAAATAAATTAAGATACATAAATTTAGAACAGTATACAGAACTATGGAAGTTCTGTGTTTATTATGACTACTTAAATTCTTGTGCTGATCCCATGCACGGAAGAAAGGTTTATGTGCAGATTGATACATAAAACCTAGGGCTTTCTTAGGTAAACTTCAACTAGCCCAGAAATGTTAAAAAACTATCCTTGGGGGCTGGCCCCAGGGGCGGAGTGTTTAAGTTCCCACACTCCGTTTCAGCAGCCCAGGGTTTTGCTGGTTTGAATCCCAGGGGTGGACATGGCACTGCGCCTCAGGCCATGCTGAGGCAGCATCCCACATGCCACAACTAGAAGGACTCACAACTAAAATATACAACTAGGTACTGGGGGATTTGGGGAGAAAAAGCAGAAAAAAAAAATAAAGATGATCTTAAAAAAAAAACAAAAAACTATCCTTGAAAGCATACTAAATACAGACTCAACAGCATTTTTCTTTGTATCAACAATAAGCAAAAATTCAGATCGGAGGAAAACATATACAGGAAAGTAAAACAAAATACTGCCTTAAGAATTAAATTGTAAAATACTCCTTTAAATTAAAATTGATATGACTGATTACAAAGAGAATAGAAGCCATAGAATTTCAACAATTGAATTGAAACTTATTTGGACATAAGGAAAACCTTAAGTATATGGATGGTTGTTATTTTGGATTTTGTCTAGGGAGGGAAGGCGAAAATGTAAGGCCTAGGAAGCTCCATTTTTCTGGTTTCCCTAACCATTTTTCCTCTACCTTTCAGCTTGAGCATCTCGAAAAGGAAGCAAACATGTCAAGCAGCCCGATATACTGATTACTGCAAATAAATATAAATTTTTAAAGAAGAGAACTTAAAGGGGGCTGGCTCCGTGGCCGAGTGGTTAAGTTAGCACGCTCCGCTGCAGGCGGCCCAGTGTTTCGTTGGTTCGAATCCTGGGCGCGGACATGGCACTGCTCATCAAACCACGCTGAGGCAGCGTCCCACATGCCACAACTAGAAGGACCCACAACGAAGAATATACAACTATGTACCGGGGGGCTTTGGGGAGAAAAAGGAAAAAAATAAAATCTTTAAAAAAAAAAAAAAAAAAAAGAAGAGAACTTAAAGAAACCAGCTAAATGTTTTAGTCCCTTAACAGATTTTTATATAGCACATGCTATGTACAAGGTAAGGCATTAGACCCTAAGGGAAAAGATAAGAAAAACAGTATTCCCTGGGGGGGAGCTCTTGCCAAATTGTGGTCTAATTACTCCCACTTCTGATAGAATGTGGTATATTAGAACATTTTTCATCATTCCATTCCGTGATTCTGATAAACGAAAATCCACTTGGAGATATCCTTTGCTATAAAAATGGCTATAAAAGAGGGGTAATGCTAACCTTTCATCCTAAGGTTGTTATAAGGCTAAACAATGTAAAGGTTTTGGAGAAAGAAGACATTCACATACATATTAAGATTTTAAAATATATATCCTATGCCCTTTAGGGCGATGGCATTGTAAAATTCATGAGTTGGAACAACTATAGTATTATGATGTAAAAAGCAGAAAATTAAGAGATTTACAATTTTTAAAAGCTATGGAACTAACATTGAGAAAGGGGCTTTTAAGCTGCTATGAATGAAGATAAGAGTGCAAGCCTTTGTTATTTATATTACTATAAAATCAAAAGCAAGGCCTCTGTTAAGTCACAAAATTTTGTGAGTGAACATCATTATCATAAACCAGAATAAAATAGTGCAAAAGTTTCATTCTTTTATTTACTGGAGTGGTGATCACTGCTGAATGCTTTTTTAATTTGAGATTCTTCTCTCTTGACTTTCTATGATGGCAAATTACCCTTTTTTAAGCCTGACAGCAAGTATTGATAAGTATCATGATAAGACTTCATTGTGTTAACTGAATATCTTCTCTTTTCATTTTTGATTCTTATTGAAGGAGACAATAAATAGGAAGGAAACACTAGTTTCTTCTGTACTATTTATTAACTAGCTTATTTTATGAATCAGACTCTTATTTTAAATGCATTGAAAGGCTTAGTTCTTGGGGTTCCAATCTCTTTGCCTTTCATAAATTGATAAGGAAGTTAATTTGTTATAAAATTCCCATAATACCCATTAATATCATTTTAAAACTATCCCAGAACTCAAAGAATGCTATCATTGGAAGGAACCATATGGATCATATGGAGTTAAAACTTCATCACATTTTACAAATGAGAAAACTAAGACCAAGAAAGTGAAATGAATTGCTTATTGCACACAACTAAACGACAAAGGTCTTCTGACTCCAAATCCAGTGTTCCATTAAAATCTTGTATAAACTTTTAAACTTCAACAAAAGTTTTACAAATGCAGACTATATATATAGATAGATATAAATAATAATAATTTAAAAATTGCAAGGGGTAATTAAAGGGAAATTTAATATCTAGTCACAATATATATGGACTTCTTTTCTGTTAGACATGGGAAGCAGGGGCTGGCCCCATGGCCGAGTGGTTGAGTTTGCGCGCTCCGCTTCAGCAGCCCAGGGTTTCACTGGTTCGGATCCTGGGCACGGACATGGCACCACTCATCAGGCCATGCTGAAGTGGTGTCCCACATAGCACAACCAGAGGCACTTATACAACTATGTACTGGGGGCCTTTGGGGAGAGGAAGAAGGAAAAAAAAAAGACACGGGAAGCAATTTACCCTCTCATTTATGTAGCAATTTTCATTTGTCATAGAATCAAAAATAAGAATATATTCTGTACAAATTATACAATGTAATTTTGCTAAACTTAATGAACATGTATTTCTATTTATAAATTGTTTCTGTGTGGTGAACTTGATGTAATCTACACAGAAATCGAAATATATAATGATGTACACCTGAAATCTATATAATGTTATAAACCAATGTTACTGCAATTTAAAAAATAGTTTCTATTTTATATCTACAACCTAAGTTATTAAAATTTACAAGAGCTTAAGAACTTATAAAGATTTTGCTTACTACCAAGTTGAGTTTTTTGATAACTCCATAGTGCTTTAAGGAGGAGCCCATAATATCACTAAAAATGTAATGGCTAACACAATGATGTGGCTGGATATTCAGAAAGGCAGGTTGCAACATATTCAGCAATGACAACAAAGTCATTTTAGATTAAGGCCGTGTCCAGAGGGTCCAGCTGAATCTCCGGCACCTAGTGTTCAGTTACCTTTTAGCAGCTGAGAAATATAAGATAGATGGGACACCTCTGCAATTCGCCTGATCTCCGTATATATCCTATATTTATACTGACTTAACTATAGGCCTTTTTTTCCTTTTTTTTTTTCCTTAAAGATTGGCACCTGAGCTAACAACTGTTGCCAATCTTTTTTTTTTTTTTTCTGCTTTATCTCCCCAAATCCCCCCTGATACATAGTTGTATATCTTAGTTGCAGGTGCTTCTAGTTGTGGCATGTTAGACCTTTTTGAGTAATGCCAATTTAATGGAAGAAAAGGATATTCTGACTGGTAATGTACCTTGAGCTGTGTCTATGTCAGTCCATCAACTGAGTACATAGCTCAGGTAATTATTATAGTCCTTTATCTGAGACAAAGATGCTACTTCTCATGTTAAATTTAATGGCATAAGTACTGTAAATGATGGAAAAAGAAAAAGCAAAAATTAAATAATGGTGAGTCTATATACCGTGTCGCTGCTTATTTCTCTTTCATACTGAACTGGCATGATATAGTTCAGAATAGAAAGCTGGTCTATGGTATCCTCCAGAACTGCAGAGATTCTCAGCACATCTAGAATGAAGAGTGGCTCTGTGATTTCCGGGATGACTTCTACATCGGTTCCTTTGCCTGTTTCTTTTTCTTCTTCCACAGCCCTAGGTGCTTCACCTGTCACTGACATTGTCACCTCAGAATGCCAAACTTTTGGAGGAAGATTTGAGGATTCCAGTCTGTCTCTAAAGAAAGAAGAAAGAAAAATAAATCAGCCACCAAATGTTTAAAAATTACTTAAACTCAAAAGCACAGGCGTCACGTAGATTGGCTCCTGGGAAATCCATATTGTCATATAATATAACCAAGATAAAGAAGAAAAGTCAGAGTTTGTATGTGATTCTGTTAAATACCTCCTAGCAACATTTTGATCAACCAAAGTCAAGCAACTTACTGTTTAATAAAGATATGTAGTCCATGCTATTTGGCTATGCTTAACCAATTTGAATTGAGCCAAAACTAACTTTTTTTCTAGCAACATCTTTAGATGAGAACCAAAAGTATCTGATGATTAGTGAAAGACAGAATGTGGTAGCCAGTCTCCAAAGTGGTCCATAGGATTCTCACCTTCTTGTAGTCATACCCTTTTGCAGTCTCCCCCAAAGTGAATAGGACTACTTAACCTATGTAACCAAAAGGATATTGTGGGTTCCAAAGCTAGGTGATAGAAGACATTGCAGCTTCTCCCTGCTCTCTCCTCTCTCTCACTCTATGGGAAACCAGCTGCCTGATCATGAGGACACTTAAGCAGCCTGGGGAGAAGTTCATGAAGGTGAGGAATTAAGGCCTCTTGCCAACAGTCAACATCAACCTGCCAGCTCAGTAAATGAGCCATCTTAGAAGTGGATCCTCCAGCCCGAGCCAAGTCTTCAGATGACTGTAGCCCTGGCCAACTTGAACCTTATGAGAAACCCCAAGTCAGAACCATCCAGCTAAGCTGTTCTCAAATTCCTGACCCACAGAAATTGTATGAAATCATAAAATTTTATTTATTTATTTTATTTATTTATTTTTTTGAGGAAGATTAGCCCTGAACTAACTGCTGCCAATCCTCCTCTTTTCACTGAGGAAGACTGGCCCTGAGCTAACATCCGTGCCCATCTTCCTCTCCTTTATATGTGGGACTCCTACCACAGCATGGCTTGTCAAGCGGTGCCATGTCTGCACCAGGGATCTGAACCGGCAAACCCTGGGCCGCTGAAGTGGAACGTGTGCACTTAACCACTGCGCCACCAGGCCGGGGCCGGCCTCAAAATTTTATATTTTAAGTCACCAAGCTTTGGGGCAATCTGTTACACAGCAATAGATACATAATACACAGAAATTTAACATAAGATATAATTTATATATGTATATATATATATGCACACACACAAAATAAATTGGAAATTTTGAACATACTGTTCCATTCTTCTTGAGCTAGTTTTGTTAACATCCATGGTACAATTATAATTTCACAAAAATGCAGTTACCTAAAATGGGAAGAAAACATTGAGATTAGTTTAAGGGAGTGTTGAATGACATTTAAGTTATTTCTATGCCCTTTCATTAAGAGAAAATTAAAGAATTACAAGAGCTGTGGCTTATCCCTTCTTTGTGTTTATTAGAGCAGTCCCAGAGAGGGAAGAACCACTGACATCACGTGGTGCAGGTCTATCAAGTAGTCAGCTTAATTACTGGCAGACAAATGCATCCTTTGAGTCTCTTCTTAAGGTAAATTATTATTCAACATGGTTTTCATATTTTTAAAATTGTATTCTGATTTTTAATTAGCAATCTCTATATAAGAGATGTACTTTTCCACTATTCTGATTACTAAAATATTTAATCAGATCACTCCATTCCCCACATCTACCAAATAACAAAATTTATTGCACCTGGACTTAGAAGACTACTTGAGATCACACTTAGAAAAACTGTATTTATCCTGAAAATCAGCTTAAAATTGCTATCAAGATGTTACCCCTCCTCGTAAACCAAAGTCCTTTCGGCTTAAATGAGCTTTACAATGAGAAACACCCTATGGAGAATTTTGCTCTATACTGAATACATAGTGAATGGAAAGTTTCTAGTGTGATTTTATCCACAATAAAGTGATCCTGAGAAGGGTGGTACAAGCATATCTCATGCAACAAAAATCTCATATGCAAAAATTCAAACATATAAAACAGAATCTTTATGTTAACTGAAAAAAAGACACTCAAAACTAGCCAAATTTTCTGGTGCAACAGCAGTCTTAGGAGGAAATAGTGTGGTGTTAAGAAGATTTTGTTCTCGTTGTGTTGTTTATTTCTCCATTTTTTAGGCTTGGGGCATAGGTAAATGTGCTTCCCAGAGGTAAGGTAGGGGTATGCTTATGCAGTACCCAGTGCTTTCATGCTGTTCCGGCTCCTTATTGCTGAATGCTAGAAACCCAGGAGTCACTCCTGCTTCCTCCTTCATCTTGAGTCAGCATCCCCTCACTCCAAACCATCACCAAGTCCTGTGGATTTTACCTTCTGTTTCCATATCCCCTGACACCATCCTGGACCTAACTGTTGTTTCTTCCTTGAACTACTCCATTGGCCTCCGAAGTGGAAGTGATCTTTTTAAAATGAAAGATTGATCTTTTAAAATTGAAAATCTGATCATATCTCTCCTTAGAAGCCTTCAATGGTTTCCCATTGCCTTAGGACAAAAACTAAAACTCTTAACTTGGCCCATAAAGCCTGCATGATCTGGCCCCCTCCGTTCCTCTCCAGATCCATCTGGTACTGCCCTTTTCTTGCTCTCATGGCTCCAGCCTCAGTGGGCTTCTTTCAGTTCTTCTATGGAATCACACTCCCTTCCAACTCAGGGTCTTTGCTGATGCTAGTCCTTCAATGTGAACCACTCTTCCCCTCACCTCTTCACCTTATAAAGTCCAAGTGATCTATTAAGCACGAGCTGAAATCAGTGGCATTTTGCAGCTATCTTCCATTTGCCCCTCTAGATCGAATCTCCACCATTTTCTGTGCCCTGAGAGGCTGACCCATATGGAGTGCATCAACAGAAGATTCCAGAGAGAGGTACAAACTGTAGGAGAGTGAGGTCAGATATTTATTCTCCCAGCTCCACCTGTGCCAGGTCACCAGTGGTTGGCTATGTTTCTCTATCAAAGGCCAAAGCTCCTGTCAGGCAAGCCTCTCCATCTTGCTCTCTCTTGGGAATCAGGTAACTACTTCTTCCTCATATCCCTGGAAACTGCATCACCTCTCTTTTTAAAAAGATATTTTAAAGGTATGCTTTTTTTGGTGAGGAAGATTGGCCCTGAGCTAATATCTGTTGCCAATCTTCCTCTTTTTTTAACTTTTTTCCCTCCCCAAAACCCCAGGACACAGCTGCATATCCTTGTTGCAGTTCATTCTAGTTCTTCTAGAATGTGGGACGCCGCCACAGCATGGCATGATGAGTGGTGTGTAGGTCCATGATCGAGATCCAAATCCACAAACTCCGGGTCACCAAAGTGGAGCATGCAAACTTAACTACTCAGCCACAGGGCCAGCCCCTGCATCATTTCTTATAGTTTCACTCCTGCCTACACCTTTGTAAGCAGATCCTTTATTAAATATTCATCTCTGCCAACCATTTCCTTCCGGGGCAACACTGACTGATACAATGACACACATACATTTTTACATATTGCATATATATGAATATACATACATACAAATCACTGAAACAAGTTTCATAAAACAACTTACCCTTAACGTGCGAAACATTCTATTTTTGATTCTATCATATTTTGCTTAAAAAAGTATTATAATCATGATCTACTAATGGGCCAACACCTGAAGTTTGAAAATGCCTTAAATGACACTTCTGCAAGTGACACTTTCCCACCGACTCATCAGGTTGGATCAGGATTCCTCTGTTCAAGCACTGATTGCACTCTTATTTTTAGACAGCTTTCTTCACAATTGTCATGTTTATGTCAGTTTCCCCCACTAGACTGTTAAGTTCCCTGAGAACTGGAATCATGACAAGAATGCTCACTATTGTATCCTAAATTTCAGGCACTGTGCTCAAATAAGTATTTGTAGAATGAATGAACGAATGAACAAAGGAATGAAACTCACACTTAATGTGTTATTCTTCCCAAGAGTACTTACATTTGGATTTCTAGCACATTTAATAGTGGGATTTCTAGTACATTCTCTACTAATGGGATTTCTAGTATATTTCTGGGACACAGAACATTGGATAGGGGAGTGGGCTCTATGGTACATAAACTCTTTCTTGATGTATTTAAGAGAGGATCTGATTTTAAATACGATTTATGTACATCTATTTCATAAAACTTTGGAGTCATCCTTTTCTCTTCCCTCTCTGATTCCTTATCCATCAGCAAATCCTGTCAGCATTACATTGAAAATATATTCAGAATTTCGTCACCCCTGTCTACACACCATAATCTCTCATCAGGGTCATTATAACAGCCTTCTAATTGATCTTCCTGCTGGTGCTCTTGCTTTCCTTCACCCTCCACACAGTGACCCTGTTAAAACAGAAGTCAGACTGAGTCACTCCTCTGTACAGAAGCCTCAAACGGCTCCCGGTCTCAGAGTAAAAGCCTCCTTTACAGAAGCCTCCCTGCTGAATTTTTCTCCATTGAGAAAGTTTTTCTCACATCGCCTTCTAATGTGCCATTTACTTGCTTATTATCTTGCTCCCCGTACTAAGATGTAAGCTCTATGAGGCGAGAGATTCCTGTTGTTTTGTTTACTGCAGTATCCTTCGAGCTAAGAACAAAGCTTGGTACGTGGCAGTCATTCAATAAACTGTTTGTTGAAAAAAATGAATGAACCCATAGGGGAACCCAAATAAATGTGCAATAATTAGGAAATGTAAATCTCTGATGTCCACTAATCTATCTTATTCTAGTCTACAAGTATTTACTGAAGACCTACTATGTGTGGGCACGGGGCTTGGCGCCCCCAAGTTGGTGGGGGCAGCAGAATGAGTTCTTCTTAAAAGGCAGTAAAGTCTTTTCAGGGCAGTCCTCTTCACCGTCGGGGTCAAAAAGAAGGATGGAGGTAAGAACTTAAGTCATTTCTTGAAAACGACAAAGTAGAAGAAGGAAAGGAGTACAAAAAAAAAAAAAGAAAGAAAGAAAGAAAAGAAGGAAGAGCTCCTCCTGCTTTCGTGCTCCCGGCCTTTCTCTTCCGAGAATCTCTGTTCGCCTCTTACCTGTGTGGTAAGAGGGAAAGATACCCCCTTGTTGGCGAATCAAATCTGGGGTACTCGACACCGAGGGACAGCAAGCCCTCGGGCTTCCTTTCTGCAGCTACAGCGCCCGACAACCCAGGGACCACGCTAAGGTGTTTCTATGGCAACGGTCAGCCTGGAGGACCTTTTCTCACCCTTTAGCTGGCTACCACGTTGCCTTCCTCTGTTCCAAAGTAATATATGTTGCAGCTTACAAAGATAGAACGACTTAGGGAAAGAATTTTAAGAGTGTTTTTAAATGTGGCTTGTTTCAGTCAGATGACGATTTCTGAGGCCTATTTTTTATTTTTTGGGCGGTCGCGGAAGACGCCTAAACTGGGGGCGGAGCAATGTTTATCCCACAAGGCCACACGACCGGGCCTCGACTTTCTCTTTCCGCCATCTTGGAGGCTGTGGAGGTGAGGGAAGCTCCTGCTGTTGAAGTTTGGGGGCAAATAACTGGGATGGGCTCAATCGTATGCGTCCGCGAGGCCCTGGTGCGGCTCGGAGGCCCTGCCAGTCAATGATTTCTGTGGATTCCAGCAAGAGAGAGGACAGGATGGAGGAGATGTGGGACTGATGGTGCTGGTCCCCTGACGCCCGGAGAACGGGTGCTCCCGTGGTCGGAGTTGCTTCCTGGACCCTAGCGGAGTGGAATAGGTGCACTTTGTCCGTCTGCAGTCCCTTTTTTGAGGCAGTGCCTCCTAAAGTCTGGGTTCTTTTTCTCTTTGCTCGTACTCCGAATCTGGCTCACTACACTCTCCCCTTTCCTCAGCTTTTTTCCCCCCATTCACTGCTTAAAAGTCTTGTTTCTGCATGATTCTCTGACTCCTTGGTCTTCATTTCTTTCTGTTGATCGTGGCATGAGTTTTCTTAGGGCTTCCTTTTGGAGTTTCTAAGAGTTAATTTCTTTTGGAGTCTTGACACGTATTTTCGTCATCATTTTGGAGTTTGCCTAGGTGTCAGGCATTCTCTGAGGTTGGGGTGTCTTGCCAGACCGCGCTTCATGTAGGTGTTGTGGCATCATTACGTCTCCCCACACTCTTAACGTGAAATGCTGATCAAAAAGGAATTTGCCTGTGACAGGTTTAAGAAACGAGAGGGGACTAGGTGGGAAACGGGCCTTGCAAGATTTTAAACTGATTCTGTTTGTTTTAAGGCCTGCCGGAGACAGGACTTCTAAAACGACCAGTATGTCTGGAAGGTACGCGTTTTAAATATCACTGCTTTGTACTTGGAGTTTTTTTTGTTTATGGGGCATGAAGCTAAATGTAAGCTTAAAACTGTTGGGGAAAGAAGAAGGTGTTTGCTGTAGGTGACTTTTGGGTAGGTGTCATTACAAGTCAGTTCGCACTGGTGGTTTGTTGAAGTTAAACGAGATCTTTTAAGAGCTTATGGCTGACGTGTGTTTTGTGTCGTAGGCTGTGGTCCAAGGCCATTTTTGCTGGCTATAAGCGGGGTCTCCGGAACCAGAGGGAGCACACGGCCCTTCTTAAAATTGAAGGTGTTTATGCTCGAGATGAAACTGAATTCTATCTAGGCAAGCGATGTGCTTATGTGTACAAAGCAAAGAAGTAAGTTTATAGTCTTCTCATGCTTTTTGAATTTTGTCTCATTTTCCTATTCAAAGAAGAATAAACAAAAGATGTTGGTAAACTAATTGGTACTGTTGTAGCTTCTACTTGGGGTCTTGGTAGGTCATAGAAGGATGTTACTCCTCTGGGTGGTGTTGGATTTAGGTGTCTTCTGCATTAAAAAAAATTCCAGCTGTTACTTGTTTCAAGGACAGAGCCAATGCCTTGTATTATGATCTTAAGGTTTTTCAGAGCACTTTTTGTGTACCCTAACTCGTTTTGCTGATTCCTCGAAATTATATTTTATATACATGCTTCAAGATGTTATGTCTCTCGAGCATTGATTGTTTCTTAATCCTGGGTTCTTAAACCCATCCCAAACCAGTTAAGATCTCTAGGGACATGCTTTCATCTTTGCCCCGCCTTTCCTCCTGCAAGCAGAGTGATCTTTCAAATTATAAGTCATATAATCTGTACATTGCTCAAACTCCCAACTGGTCCCCATCATGTTTAGTAAAAGCCGAAGTCATTAAGGAGCTCCTAAGCCCCTGTACATTCAGGGCTCCCTGTTTCTACTCTTAACCCAGCCAGCATTCCCCCTTTGGTATCTTCTGCCTTTCCACAAGCCAGGGCCACAGCTTCCTCAGATATTTAACACAGGCTGTTCGCTTATCTTCCAGTCTTTGTTCCAGTGTTACCTTCTCAGTGAGGCCTTCCCTGACTGTTTAAAATTCCAAACAAGGGTTAAGTTCGCACAGTCCACTTGTGTGGCCCGGGGTTCGCCGCTTTGGATCCCAGGTTCGGACCTATGTACCACTTGTCAAACCACACTGGTAGCCATCTCACATATAAAGTGGAGGAAGATGGGCACAGATGTTAGCTCGGGGCTAATCTTTCTCAAAAAAAAAGTAAAATTGCAAGCAAATTCCTTCCTTTCCCTACACACAAATATCCTCACATTTCTTGTCTCCCTTTCCCCCCCAATATTGTAGCTATTACCATCTGACATTATATATATTTTACTTGTTACTTGAATATCCTCTGAAAGGGATTTATGCTTTGTAAATGGCTGTAGTTTACACAATTACAAAAAATTTCATTTGTATAGGTACTCAAATATTTGTTAAATGATGCCCCCGTCCTGTCCCCTCCCAACCCCCCAAAGTAGTGAACTACAGTTGAGTTGAGAGCCACTGGTCTAGAGGTCGGTCACCTTGAAATTGTGTCACACTATATTGGTTGCCTGGGTTCTCATGCTTTTTTTAAATCTCTTTAAAATCAGCAACACAGTGACTCCTGGTGGCAAACCTAACAAAACCAGAGTAATCTGGGGAAAGGTAACTCGTGCTCATGGAAACAGTGGCATGGTTCGTGCCAAATTCCGAAGTAACCTTCCTGCGAAGGCCATTGGACACAGAATCCGTGTGGTAAGTACAGTTATTAGCAATATGGCACCCAGTTGAGTCAAACTCGGCTCAAGGCTTGGGCTTTGACTCTAAGAACTATTGTGATTATAAAATGTCACCAGTAATGTTGCACAATTATTGGCTACTATGTCAGTGTATCATGGAACATCAGATTCTTGGCATTAGAAGGAAAGTGAAGGCAAAGTATTCAAATGGCTTGTGGCTGGATTTCAGATTTTGTTAAAGCTACCTGGAGGGGAAATCGTATTTAAATGAACAGTTTTCTGGCAAAGATGTTCATTGAGCACTGAAGTAATTTCTAGAAAGTAAAAATTCAACACACCTTTTCCTGGTATAATTCTTAATATTTTCCCATCTCTTCATCATGACAGTCTTGTTAGAAGAGGTGTTATTAGCTTTATTTTATGGAAGAAACCTGATGCTCTTATTTCTAGGTCCCAGGACTTTGGCCTAAGTCTTTGACTCCAGATCCTGTGATTTTCTAAAATAGCTCCTGTTTTCTTTAGTTAGGATTCATTTAGAGTAGACATGGCCATATTCTTGAGGTCCCAGGGTACTTTTTGAACTCTGCTGAGCAGTTGAGATTTCTCATCAGAGCAAGTTTTTACTCTGTTATTAGAAGAAACAAAATTAAATGGACTTTCAGTGCTCCCAGTACTGGTTCTTAATCAAAGCATGTTCACCCAGAAACTGAAGGCTATAAAAACTCAATCCCCCCCAACCAGGGTAAAAGTTGCCATTGGATGCCTTTCAGAAATGAGTAATGGGGCAGTGGGAGGAGATTTATCCATATTGTAGTACTTAATAACATTTGTAAATTTGTATGTAACATGATGACATTGTGTTCTTTTTTCCTCCCCCAGATGCTGTACCCTTCAAGGATTTAAACTTATTGAAAAGTAAATAAATAAAAGTATGGATTTGTTTTCTTGTATTTTTCTTAAATGGCTTAAAAATCTGTGCCATAAATTCAGCTGCTTTGTGCTCAAATGTGTCGTCATCAGGCATTTTCAGAGTATAAGGAACCCAGAGAGCTACCTGTAATGGTTATTACAGGCATTTAGGCAATAAGAGGGTTTTAGGATAGAATATAAGTTTTCTTTTTTTCCTTCTCCCCAAAGCCCCCCAATATATAGTTGTATATTCTAGTTGTGAGTGCCTCTGGGTGTGCTGTGTGGGACGCTGCCTCAGCATGGCTCAATAAGCGGTGCCATGTCCGAGCCGGGGATCCAAACCAGCGAAACCCCAGGCCACCAAAGAGGAGCGTGTGAACTTAACCACTGGGCCATGGGGCTGGCCCCAGAATATAAGTATTTTAATATAAGGCCTTACAGGGTGTGGGAGTGGTACAAGTAAGCTCTGGCTGGGGACACTTGAAAGGAGTAGCTTGTAAGGTCTGTAGTGATGGAGCACTTGAACCTAGCCTCTGAAAAGCTTTTGGACAAATGGAGAAACAGCATGTTCAAGGAAGGACCGAAGCCAGAAATTTTAGCCAGTGTAGATACATACCATAGAACTTCCAGATTTCCACATCAAAATGGATCTCTAACTCCTCATAACAGTATATTTCAACTTTGTTACTGAGGTTTATTAAATGTACTGGTAACTGCCCTCATTAGATTGGGAGTCAGTGAAAGAAACAAAATTATCTTGACAATTTCTTAAAGGACCTCCTAACAGTATACATTTATTCAATATAGACTGGTTGGGAAACTTGTGACTTAAAAATCAGAGTTGGGGGGGCCTGCCCCGTGGCTGAGGGGTTGGGTTCGTGCGCTTGGCTTTGGTGGCCTGGGGTTTCGTCGGTTTGGATCCTGGGCTCAGACATGGTGCTGCTCATTGGGCCATGCTGGGGCGGCATCCCACCTGCCACAACCAGAGACACTCAACTACAGTACACAACTCTGTACTGGGGGCGGGGGGTTGGGGAGAAGAAGATGGAAAAAAAGGAAGGGGAAGATTGGCAACGGTTGCTGGCTGAGGTGCAAATATTAAAAAAAAAAAACCTGTTAAAAATTGTAGTTGGGAGAAAGTTAAATGGAGATTATGTTGGTGGTATTTGGCAGCTCATTCAGAAAAGCAGGGATAAGATACCTTTGGGATTTGAGACTGGACAAGCATTCCGGTATATAACACTTGACTGGGAATAATGTGTAAGTTGAAAATGTCAAACTAATGCCACATGCCTAAGAAAAAGTATGTCTGTGGGGGTCAAGATTGCTAGGACGGTATGGCTTTCCTTGGCTCCCTGTTTTAATGTAGTAAAGTGCAGGATTGAGATATTTTAGCATAATATAAAGGAAACTAATCCAGGCTGCAGAATATTTTAAGTCTCAGAATGTTGAAATAAGAGTTTGAACCAAGGTATCAGTTTGTAGTATGTGGTTGTAGATGTTTGATGCAGTAGCAGCTAGGTTTTTTTTTGTTTTTTTTTTTAAGATTTTATTTTTCCTTTTCCTCCCCAAAGCCCCCCGGTACATAGTTGTGTATTTTTAGTTGTGGGTCCTTCCAATTGTGGCATGTGGGATGCCGCCCCAGCGTGGCTTGATGAGCGGTGCCGTGTCCACGCCCAGGATCCGAACCAGCGAAACCCTGGGCCACCAAGGCAGAGCTTGCAAACTTAACCTCGGCCACAGGGCTGGCCCCAGCTAGTCTTTTTTATTAACCAATAAATCTTGACATTCTATGGAAAGTGTCAACAGGAAAAGGAGTTTGCCAAACTAAAGCTCTTTTACAGTTTTTTATTTGGGTTCTCAAAAGCAGGTGCTAAACAATCAGCATGCTAAAAATGTATTGGGAGGGAGGGAGAAAGACTAGAAGAAGAGGATGTAGGAAAGGATTGCGTACTAATAGCACGTGGCAGTTCTAAGGTTTGCTAAGTCCAGTGGTCCTCAAGCCAAAGTTGCTGTTGGAAGAGTCCCATGTTTCACAGAAATGGGCTTGTGTTTCTACTGCCAATCTCATTTTGCTGGCAGCAACCCTTGGGAAGTATGGCTTCAAGGCAAACGAGGTGGAGGGTGAGGAGAAGCAGCTTGGGGCCATTGGTCAATTAGGCTGTCTTCTCTAGCTCTGTGTGTTCAGGTCACCACAAGGTGAAATTTGGTTATTAGAACCTGAAAGATAATGAACTTGTAAAATCTAGGGTCAATGGCAGAAAGTGCCAATCTCAGACCTACTACAGTGAGATTTATCCCCCTTCAAAAAACAGCCAAAGTGGGGCTGGGCCCGAGGCCGAGTGGTTAAGTTCGCATGCTCCGCTTTGGCGGCCCAGGGCTTGGCTGGTTAGAGTCCTGGGCAAGGACATGGCACTGCTCATTGGGCCATGCTGGGGCTGCGACCCATATGCCACAGCTAGAAGGACTCACAACTAAAAATACACAACTATGTACCGGGGGGGCTTTGGGGAGAAAAAGGAAAAATAAAATCTTTAAAAAAAAAAAAACGAGCCAAAGTAAACAAAAGTACCTGCTTTTCTGTGCCAGTTAGGCAGATGTATCACTACTCTTAAAGAAGTCATTTGAGGAACCATTCAACTGTGTTATTTACTGTGACTGAAATCTTGTGGGGAACAATTGGAATGTAAGTCCAGAAAACTAAGAAATGTCAGATTATTGCAAGGTCTTGTGTACTGTACTAAGGATTTTAGACATTATTCTTGTATGTAATAAAGTGTCATTGAAGAACTTGATTAACAGGGATGAGCAAATTCATTTTAGAAAGATCTCAGTAGCAACTTGGCATAAACTTAAGGAAGAGAAAGCCAGGTAGGCTTTGCAGTTTGTTTTTTTTTTTTTTTTTTTAGATTTTATTTTTTTCCTTCTTCTCCCCAAAGCCCCCTGGTACATAGTGGTATATTTTTTTTTTTAGTGGTGGGTCCTTCTAGTTGTAGCATGTGGGATGCTGCCTCAGCATGGCTTGATGAGTGGTGCCATGTCGGCACCCAGCATCTGAACCCGTGAAACCCTGGGCCACCAAAGCGGAGCATGCGAACTTAACCACTCAGCCACGGGGCGGCCCCGGGCTTTGCAGTTTTAAACTCAAGATTTTTGAGCACTGAAATAGCGCAGACTCCATAAACATTAACAGAATTTTAAAGCCAATTAATTGTGGAGAGGAGTCTTCAAGGGTAACATGTTCCTAGCTTTCGTTGCTGGGTAATAGTGCATTTAGAACGTTGGGGAACCAGGAGATGGTTTTGTGGCGGGAAAAGTGATGAGTTTGAGGAAGCTGGAGGATGCTCAGCTGTGAACATGTCCAGAAAGGCAAATGGGTATTCAAGTCTGGATTAGGCATATAGAGGAGAGGAAAGAATCCCCAAGGCCTGTCACTTTTGTAGGAGTTCGGTGAATGTGTGGTATTCTGGGTGGGATAGATGATGGTAGGAGAACAATGGGAGTGGATGAAGAAGTGGTAGGCATTTGGACAAAGCAGGGAAGACAAGACAGAATCCTTAGGATAACTTAAGTGCAGTGGCAAACAACCCTTACTGGCAAATTCATCCTCTTTTCCACTGATGTCATGCAGCACTTGTAGAGGAGAGGGTTCCTTATGCTCTTCTGCTCCCTTAATGAGGTTTGGTCAGTGCAAAGGTAGTCCTCAAGCCAAAGTTACAATTGAAGGAGTCTCGTTTCACAAATGCGCTTGAATGGCTAGCAGACCATTCAAACAGCCTATCTCCGCGATGACAGTATTGTTAGACCTAGGAACTTGAAGGTAACTGGTGCTTTTCTTTGTTTTAAATTCACAATTTCTTTGTGGTCGTGTAGTGGAAAGAGCACATGTTCTGAAAGTGATAAATTTGGTTTGGAATCCCAAATTCCACTAATTGTGGGATGATAGACACGTTATCTAATGAGTCTACTCACTTGTAAAATGCCCACCCTTTTATTATTTGAGTACATGATCTTCACCAATGAATTGTAAATTCTTGGGGATTTTCTATACTTTCCTACCCCTATAGTTTCTAGTATAGCAATTTACAATATTGAATTCATGCTGAATGACTATTCCAGCTCTGTGCTTTCAGTTCCTAGTTTTAATTCTTTGTTTCATGTGCCACAAGGAGATTTGTCCCAGTTTTCAATTTTTTATAGTTCTTCACAGCTCAGTTTTGGAGGTAGTTTCCTTAATTGCAAGGGTCCACCCAATCTCATTCTAGGTTAATGCAGTTGCAAGTCGGCTTTTACAGAAGTTAAGGGATGGGGTTGGATAGTAAAGGACACATCATTGATTTTATGGGAAATGAGTTTAGTTAAGAAAAAACTGGGCCTAAAATTGGTCAGTCAGGCTAGAGTAAAAATGGAAATTATATTCCATTCGCATTTTATACAGAAAGCTACACCATAAAAGGTTCAGCAGTTTATATGTCTTGTCTAAGCCACCTGGCATCTAGTGGGTGCATATCTTTTCCATGAAAAACAATTAGACTGAAAAACTGCCTCAGTAAAGACACGACCCACATACCACTAACCCATTGCCGTCAACATCCACTAATCTTCCCACAGCCGAACTCACGTGGGCCACTAAACCGCATTTATTGGCCGGCTTCGCGCAATGAGACACGATGGACGTGATGCAGCTCTCATCTTCCGCGGTGAGCTTCTTATGGTGACGCTAGCCAATCGAAAAGCATCTTTCCGCCGGCTGGTCCCTCCACCCGCCCCGAGCGGCGAGGGGCGGGGCTGGCGCCGAGCGCGGAGGCGTCGCGTACTCCATGGTAACGACGCTCGGCCCAAAGATGGCGGCCGAGTGGGGTGAAGGAACGGGCTTCTCGGGTTCAGGCCCGGGCCCTGACTGCGGGCGCTGGAGAGGTTCTTTGTGGGTCCGAGGCGTCTTACTCCTGTTGGGCGGGCTCTGGGCAAGCGCCACATCTATTCCTGTCTCCTTGGGCAGTTCCCCTCCCTGCCAGCACCACGTCCCCTCTGACACTGAGGTAGGGCGACGGAGGGACGGGAGCGGGCCCTAAGAGGGTAAAGTAATACGGGAGGCGGTGGCCTAGAGGGTAGTGATTGGAACAAGGTGTACTGGAAGAGAAAGCGAAAGTGGTCCAGAGACTGAACTCTTAGAGGTTTGAGAGCCGCTTTCAACTCCCTTTCTGCACTCAGCAAAGTGTCTGAGTTAGGCACTCAGAACATCACTTTCTTGTGCGGGGGGTTGTGCCCGTAGTTCTAGAGTAGTGGTTTTCAAACTTGAGTGTGCATCAGAATCACCTGAAGGACTTGTTAAAACACAGACTGCTGCCCCACTTCCCCACTTTCTAACTCTAGGTCTGGGATAATTTCCCAAATTCCCAAACAGTTGGTGATGCTGCTTGTCCAAGGACCACACTTTGGCAACCACTGATCTAAAGGTTTGGGAAGGAACTGACAGAAGAGCCAGACAAGGGCGTTGGAGGGATATTGGGGGTTCTCTGGAGATAAAATACAGGTTTATTTTCAAGTTAGTTTATCACAGTGCTTGCTTTACCCTGTTCTCCTGCCCTGGAAGTGCCTGCTCCCTTCCCACACTAAATTTAGTTTTTCTCCCTGTCTGAATTCTTTGTCTCACTTTAAGTTCCCTAACCTTAAGACAGCCTGCTGAAACCACCCCAGCAAAATGCTCTTTGCATTTCTTAGTAGTTCTATCTGTACTCTCTTCTGGCATTCAACCAAGTACTGATATGTGGTGATGGCTTATTTTTCAGGCATGTCTTGCCTTTGTAGTTAAATTGTAATGTTCCCTGGGATAAGATTTGTGTGTTATACTTGGATTCCTCCGTCGTACTTAGCTCAGAGGAGGGCCCACAATAATCACTATTCTTTGAGGAAAGGAGACCAGTACCTGGGGCAGGGCTGCATGTTATGATTGGTTTTATAATTTGTCTTATTACTTTATCAAGAAAGATTAACTTAGAAATTTTCATTTCATCCCAGAAATCTCATTTTTTGTGGTAATTTCCAAAAAATTCTATGCATACTGTTTATAACCATATGTGCCAAAATACTGTTTGGGGTTTGTAGCTGTATTACAGCTTTTATCATGACATTGCATTTTGGCTGAATTATTTTGTTTTTATAATCTCTTAGCAACTTCTAAATTTATAATACAATATTGTTGCCTGTAATCACTATACTGTGCATTAGTCTCCAGGACATACTTATCTACTGGTTGCAAGTTGGTAGTACCCTTAAACAACATATTTCCAATCCCTCCCCCATGATGAATTCTTTTTAAAACACATCCCCACAAAGCCTTATACATCCCTCTTTGATTTTAGGTTAAAATAAGAAAGTAGTGCAAAGAACTGCAAAATCTCTGTGCTAGAAGGAACTTTAATAGCTGTTTTCTTCTAGTGTTGATTGCCAGTGTACAAATCTCCAAATTATATTTGAATATCTCCACGGATGGGGAAATTATCTCTAGAGGCAGCCCCTTTGCTTTTTGAGATCACCGTTGTTAAAGTTCTTCTTTTTATAGAGCTGAAAAGTCTTCCTGAAACTTCCACCCACTATTCCTATTTATGCCTCTTGGCTGAACCAACTCAGTAGTAATAATGCTTCAGATATTAAAAGCAAGCTATTAAGTTCTTGAGAGTTCTCATCCCTAGTAAATTTTCCTAGTTCCTCGTGGAGGATGTAATAGCAAGTCCTCCTAACCATTTTCTTTGCTTTAACCTGCATACAAAGTAAAGGCAAAAAATATTCATTGTGCTCATATTAGTGACTGCACCTCTGTTAAATGCTTCGGGAAATTACAGTAACTTTTTTTTTTGGTGGTGGTGGGGCAGTACAAAACATTTTGACTCTTTTAACTTGTTTTAAGCTAAAAGCTCTAAGCTTTGATTTGTTTTTACTTTTTATTATGTAAATTAAAACAAATCCAAAACCACAATAGTATAATGAATTCCCATGGACCCATCACCCGGCTTCAACACTTAACAATAATATTCTGTCATTCTTGTTTCAAATATATTTCCACCCATTCCCCATCCTCCTACTTGTTATTGTTACTTTTAAAAGTTTTTTTGGTAAAATTTACGTGTATTGAAATGCAACAAATGCAGTCATGTACATCATATAAAACCCACAACCTATCACAATAAAGAACATTTCCATATCTCTAGAAAATTCTCTTCTATACTTTGCCAGTCAGTCCCTTCCATCCACCCCAGGCAACTATTGTTCTGATTTTTTTTTTTTTACATTAGATTAGTTTTGCCTGTTCTAGAACGTAGTTTATATAAAAGGAACTATATAGTATACACTGTTATATGGTAGATTACATTGAATTTTCCCAGAGTAAGTCAACCTTGCATTTTGGGGATAAAGCCTACTTGGTCGTGATGTATTATCCTTATTATATACCTCTGAATTCAGTTTGCTAATAAATTGTGAAGGATTTTTGCATCTATGTTTATGAGTGATATTGGTTATAATTTCCTTTTTTAGTGAAGTTTTTGTTAGCTTTTTGTTATCAGAATTATACTGACTGGCCTCATATAATGAGTTGAGAAGTGTTCCATCCTCTTGTATTTCTAAAAATTTGTATAAAATTGAAATCATTTCTCCCTTAAATGTTTGGTATAATTCATAATTGAAACCATCTGGGCCTGGATTTTTCTTTGTAGAGATTTTTTTAATACCTTTATTGAACTATAATTTGTATACCATGAAATTCACCCACTGAAGTGTCCAATTCAATGATTTTTAATAAATTTACAGAGTTGTGCAACCTTCACCACAATCCAGTTTTAGAACATTTCTATTACCCCGGATCCTTTGTGTCCATTTGTAGTCAATCCCTGTTTTCATTTCTGGCCCCTAGCAACGACTATGTAGGGAGATAAATGCAATTTCTCTGATACGAGTCTATTCATATTTTCTGTTTGATCTTGTGTCAGTCTTGGTAACTTTTGTTTTTCAAGGACTTTATTTCATCTGAACTGTTAAATCTCTTGGCATAAAGTTCATAATTTATCCTTTTGAAGTCTGTAGAATCTGTAGTTATATCTATTCTTTCATTTCTAATGTAATAATTTGTGTTTATTCTGTTTTATGCTAGTCTGTTCTTGCTAGGGGGTTATTAATTTTATTAATCACTTTAAATAACCAACTGTTTGCTTGGTTGGTTATTTAAAAAATTACTGTTGGTAATTCTGTTAAATGATTGTTTTTTATTTCATTGTTTTCTATTCTTTGTTATTTCCTCTTTCTACTTATTGTGGATTTACTTTGCTCGTATTGTCAGGTGGAAGCATAGATCATTGTTTTTGAGCCTTTTTTCCTTTCTTATATAAACATTCAAAGATATAAATTTCTAAGTACGACTTTAGCTCAACAGCACAGATTTTGATACATTGTATTTTAATTATCATTTAGTTCAAAGTGTATTTATTTTCCCTGGTAATTTTTTCTTTGGTCCATGAATTATTAAAAATATTTAAAATGTAATTTCTAAATATTTGATCCTTTTCTAGATGTTATTGTTATTGATTTCTAATTTACAGAGTATTTTCTGTAAGATTTCAGTCCTTTGAAATTTGAGATTGTTTTATTTATACCTCAACATATGCTCTATTCTGTTTAACTTTTCATGTGTACTTGTAAAAATATATATATTCTATAGTTATTGAGTGTAGGTTTCTATACGTGTCAATAAGGTGAGGTGATTGATAGTGTACTTCAGATTTTCTATATTCTTACACGTTTTTGTCTAGTCGTCAGAATCTTAAAAATCTCTTAAGATTGTAAATTTGTCTTTCTTCCTTTAGTTCTGTCAGTTTTTGCTTCATGGGTTTTGAATCTGTTGTTAGGTGCATTCACATTTATACTTATATCTTTCTGATGTATTAACACTTTATCATAAAATGTTACTCTTTATTTCGGGTGATACTCCCTGTCTTGAAGTCTGTTTTGTCTGACATTAATATAGCCATTTTAGCTTGCTTATGATTAGAGCTTACTTGATATATCTCTTTTCATCCTTTCACATTTAACCTATCTGTGGGTCGGGGGAGATGTACATGTATGTTTGCTTTAGGGATTACAATATATATCTTTTGCCTATTAAAAATATTTAATGTTAATATTGCCTTATCATACTGACTAAAACCTCTAATATGATGTGGAATAAGAGTGCTGAGGGGCCAGCCTGGTAGCGCAGCGGTTAAGTGCACATGTTCTGCTTCGGAAGCCTGGGGTTCGCCACTTCGGATCCTGGGTGTGGACATGACTTGTCAAGCCATGCTGTGGCAGGCATCCCACATATAAAGTAGAGGAAGATGGGCACGGATGTTAGCTCAGGGCCAGCCATCCTCAGCAAAAAGAGGAGGATTGGTGGCAGATGTTAGCTCAGAGCTAATCTTCCTTAAAAAAAAAGAAAAAGAATGCCGAGAGTAGACATCTTTGCATTGCTCCTGATCTTAGGAGAAAGCAGTGTTCCACTAGTAAGAATATTGCTTGTAGACTTTTTCTAGATGTGCTTTATGAGGTTAAGAAAATTACCTTCTATTCCTAGCTTACTGATAGCTTTTATTATGATTGGATGCTCAATTTTATTAAATGTCTTTTCTGCATCAATTGATATAATCATCTAGCTTTTCTTCTTTACTGTGTTGATATTGTGAATTATATTGTTTGATCTTTTTTGAATGATGAACTAGCCTTGCATTCCTGAGATAAAAGCTCCACTTGGTCATGATGTATTACCCTTTTTCCATTTTGCTGGATTTTATTTGCTAATATTTTGTTGATGATTTTGCGTATATATTCATAAGGGATATGGGTCTGTGTGTTTTTTTTTTTTAATTCAGTAAGTTTGTTGGGTTTGGCATTAGGGTAATGTTGGCCTCATAGAATGAGTTAAGAAATATTCCTTCCTATTTTTTTCCAGGAAGAGTTTGCATACAATCAGTGTTGTTTCTTCCTGGTTAGTAGAATTCATGAGTGAAGCCATCTGAGCCTGGAAATTTCTTTATTGGAGAGTTGTAAACTATTTTTTTAATAGATACTAGAACTATCTATTTTTAACAGATAATAGAACTCATTTTTTAAATAGATATTGGGCTATTCACATCATTTTTTCTTGGTTGTGTTTTGGTAAGTTATTCTTTCAAAGAATTTCATTTTGTTGAAGCTGTCAAATTTATGGAC
Source organism: Equus quagga (assembly GCF_021613505.1). Lineage (NCBI taxonomy): Eukaryota > Metazoa > Chordata > Mammalia > Perissodactyla > Equidae > Equus > Equus quagga. The sequence goes on along the minus strand of NC_060270.1, from coordinate 26,067,764 downwards.
ATAACGTTTTTCTTGATATTCTCTTTTGATCTTTTAAATGTCTGTAATTGATTCTGATAATCAATTCCAATGTATGAGGGTTTTCCCACACACCACCAAGCAACTCTGATACCAGCTGGGTGTCCTATAGTTCAACTCAGTTCTGACACTGTCTGCACAGAGATGGCATTGAATTCCATAGATTAAGTGTTCGGTCGTACAAGGCTGCCCCTCCCATTTCAGATGCCAATCCCAAGTCCAGGTTGTCACCTGAGCTTCTGACTGAATGGCTATTGGAGTTTCCAACAACACCCTTTATGGGTTCCATTACTTTACCAGAGCAGCTCACAAAACTCAGAGAAAGAATTTACTTACTAAATTACTAGCTTATTATAAAAGGATATAACTCAAGAACAATAAGATGGAAGTGATGTATTAATAGGATAAAGTATGAAGAAAGGGTAAGGAGCTTCCATGCTCTCTGAGCAGACCACTTTTCCTGAATCTCCATGTGTTCACCAACTCAGAAGCTCTCTAGACCTCATCCTCTTGGGTTTTATGGAGGCTTCATTACGTGGACATGGTTGATTAAATCATTGGTCATTGGTGATTGAATTCAATCTCCAGCCTCTCTCTCCTCCTGGGTGGGGGTGAGGAGAAGGTACGGGCACTGAAAGCTCCAACCCTCTAATCACATGGTTGGCCCCACTGGCAACCAGTTCACATCCTTATGTGCTTTCCAAAAGCCACCTCAGTAACATAGCAAAAGACTCTTTTATCACTCTCATCACGTAGGAAATTGCAAGGGTCTTAGGAGCTCTGTGCCAGAAATGGGATAAAGACCAAATATATGTTTCTTACTGTAAATCACAATATCACAGTCTGTAAAGTCTGTAGTGACGTGTCCTGTTTTATTCTTGATATTGGTACAGTCATATCTCAGAGAGAGCACAGGTTTGGTTCCAGACCACTGCAATAAAGCAAATATTTCAGTAAAGCAAGTGACACAAGTTTTTTGGTTTCCCAGTGTATATGAAAGTTATGTTTATACTATACTGCATTCTATTAAGTGTGCAATAGCATTGTGTCCAGCAAAAACAATGTACATATCTTAATTGAAAAATACCTTATTGCTAAAAATTATCTGAGACTTCAGGCCATAGTAATTTTTTTGCTGGTGGAGGGTCTTGCCTTGATGTTGATGGCTGCTGACTTATCAGGGTGGTGGTGGCTGAAGGTTGTGGTGGATGGGGTAGTTTCTTAAAATAAGACAACAGTGAAGTTTGTTACATCAATTGACTCTTCCTTCCATGCATGATTTCTCTGTAGCATGTGATGCTATTTGATAGCATTTTACCCATAGCAGAACTTCTTTCAAAATTGGAGTCAATTCTCTCAAACTCTGCCTCTGCTTTATCAATTAAGTTTATGTAATATTGTAAATCCTTTGTTGTCATTTCAACAATCTTCATAGTTTCTTCACCAAGAGTAGATTCCATCTCAAGAAACTGCTTTGCTCATCCATAAGAAGCAATTCCTCATCTGTTAAAGTTTTATCATTAGATTGCAGCAATTTAGGCTTCACTTCTAATTCTATTTCTCTTGCTGTTTCCACCACATGTACATTTACTTCCTCCACCAAAGTCTTGAACCCCTCAAAGTCATCCATGAGGCTTGGAATCAACTTCTTCCAGATTCCTATTAATGCTGATATTTTGACCTCTTCCCATGAATCACCGATATTCTTAATGGCATCTAGAATGTTAAATCCTTTCCAGAAGGTTTTCAATTTACTTTGCCAAGATCCATCAGAGAAGTCACCATCTATGGCAGCTATAGCCTTATGAAATGTATTTCTTAAATAAGCCTTGAAAGTTGGAATTACCCCTTGATCCATGGGCTGCAGAATGGATATTGTGTTAGCAAGCATGAAAACAACATTAATCTCATTGTACATCTCCCTCAGAGCTCTTGGGTGACCAGGTGCATTGTCAGTGAGCAGTAATATTTTGAAAGCAATCTTCTGAGCAGTAGGCTCAGCAGTGGGCTTAAAATATTCAGTAAACCATGTTGTAACAGATGTGCTGTCATCCAGGCTTTGTTGTTCCATTTACAGAGCACAGGCAAAGTATATTTAGCATAATTCATAAGGGCCCTTGGATTTTTAGAAGGATAAGTGAGTATTGGCTTCAACTTAAAGTCACGAACTGCATTAGGCCCTAACAAAAGAGTCAGCCTGTCCTTTGAAGCTAAGAAACCAGACCTTGACTTTTCTTCTCCAGCTATGAAAGTCCTAAATGGCATCTCCTTCTGATATAAGGCTGTTTTATCTACATTGATGATCTGTTATTTGGCGTAGCCACCTTCATTAATTATCTTGGTTAGATCTTCTGGATAACTTGCTGCAGCTCCTACGTCAACGCTTGCTCCTTCACCTTGCTCTTTTATGTTGTGGAAATGGCTTCTTTCCTTATGCCTCGTGAACCAACTTCTGCTAGCTTCAAACTTTTCTTCTGCAGCTTCCTTACCTTTCTCAGCCTTCATAGAATTGAAAAGAATTAGGGCCTTGCTCTGGGTTAGACTTTGGCTTAAAGGAATGTGGTGGCTGGTTTGATCTTCTATCTAGACCACTAAAAGTTTTTCCATATCAGCAATAAGGCTGTTCCACTTTCTTATCATGTATTTGCTGGAGTATCACTTTTAATTTTCTTGAAGAACTTTTCCTTTGCATTCACAGCTTGGCTAACTGTTTGGTGCAAGAGGCCTACCTTTCGGCCTGTCTTGGTTTTCAGCATATCTTGCTTTTGACATGCGTTACTCACTAGGCTTAATCATTTTTAGCTTTTGATTTAAAGTGACAGACCTGCAACTCTTTTCACTTGAACACTTAGAGGCCATTGTAGGGTTACTAACTGGCTTAATGTCAATATTGTTGTGTCTCAAGGAACAGGGAGGCCTGAGGAGAGGGAGAGAGATGGAGGAATGACCAGTGGTGGAGCAGTCAGAATATACACAACATTTATTGATTATTTGCCATCTTTTTTGGGTGCAGTTTGTGGCACCTCCAAAACAATTACAATGGTAACATCAAAGATCACTGATTATAGATCACCATAACAAATATAATAATATGAAAAAGTTTTAAATATTTTGAGAATTATCAAAATGTGGCACAGAGACATGAAGTGAGCAAATGCTTTTGGAAAAATGGCGCTAATAGACTTGCTCCCTACAGGATTGTCACAAACCATCAATTTCTAAAAAACACAATATCTACAAAGCACAATAAAACGAGATATGTCTGTAATTGGTGTCCTCTCTCTCTGTCACTCTGCTTAAAAGTTTATCAATTGTATTCTCAAAGAATCAACTCTTAGTTTCATTGATTTTTCTCTGTTTTTGTTTTCCATTTAACTGATTTCTGATCTTTATAATTTCATTTCTTCTGCTTTCTTTGAGTATAATTTGCTCTTCTTTTTCTAGTTTCTTAAGATGGAAGTTTAGATCATTAATTTGAGATTTTTTCCCTAATGTAAGTATTTAAAGTTATAAATTTCCCTCTAAACACTGCCTTAGCTGCATCCCACAAATATTAATTTGTTGTAATTTTATTTTCATTCCATTCAAAATATTTTCTAATCTCCCTGTGACTTCTTCTTCAACCTAAGCGTTATTTAGAAGTTTGTTGTTTGATTTTCAAATGTTAGGGCATTTCCCAGTTATCTTTCTGTAATTGCATTCTAGTTTAATTTTGTTATGGATGAAAATGTCCTTTGTATGATTTCATTTTTAAAATATTTCTTAAGGTTTGTTTTAGCCAAAAATGTGATCTATCTAGGTGAATGTTCCATGTGTACTTGAGAAGAATGTACATTCTGCTCTTGTTGGGGTAAGTGTTCTATAAATGTCAGTTAGGTCAAGTTAGCTATAGAGCTACTCAGGTCTCCTATATCCTTACTGATTTTCTGTCTACTTGTGTTGATTACTGAGATAGGAGAGTTGAAGCCTCCAGCTGTAACTGTAAATTTATCTGTTTCTCCTTTCAGTTTTCAGTTTTCACTTCATGTGTTTTGAAGCTCTGCTGTTAGGTGTTTACACATTTTAGATATTATGTTTTCTTGGCAAATTGACCCATTTAGCATTATAGACTGTCCCTCTCTTTATCTCTGGTAATACTCCTTGTTTTGAAATATACTTCATCTAATACTAGTATAGCCACTCTGGTTTTCTTTTGATTAATGTTTACGTGATATATCTTTTTCCATCCTTATACTTTCAACCTCTCTCTGTCTGTATAGTTAAAATGGGTTTCTTGTAAATAGCATATAGTTGGATCTAGCTGTTATCTAGTCTGACAATCTTTGCTTTTTAATGGGAATATTCAGTCCATTTGCATTTAATGTTTGCATTTAATGTGATTATTGACATGGGTGGATTTAGGTCTGCAATTTAGCTACAGTCATGTGCCGCATAATGACATTTTGGTCAATGATTTAGACAATGACCTCATAAGATTAGTACCATATAGCCTTGGTGTAGTAGGCTATGCCATCTAGGTTTGTGCAAGTATGCTCTATGATGTTCGAACAATGAAGAAATCAGCTAATGATTTCTCAAAACGTATCCCCATAGTTGTGATGCATGACTGTATTTGTTTTCTTTGTTTCACTTGACTATTTTTTTGTTTCCTCTGTTCTTCCTTTAGTATTCTAATTCCTCTGTTGAAGGAGGAATTGCTTTATTTTTTAAAGTGAGATATAATTAACCTACAATAAAACACAATATATTTTTGAATGTTTGCTGTAGTGATTATAATATGTATCTTGTATTTATGACATCCACTTAAAGTTAATATTCATCTTAAATATAGAAACTTTTCAACAGTATAGTTTCATTTACACCCTGGTCCTTTTGTTATTGTTTTAAGATATATTACTTCTACATTTATTATAAACCTCACAATTACATTTCTGTAAGTTTAGCTTTAAACTAAAGAATCTCTTTAATGTCTCTAAAGAAATAAAAAGAAGAAAAGAAATATGTGCATAATTGTTGAGGGTCTCCAAGACCACCTCAAGTTTGGTGATTTACTAGAAGAAGTCACAGGACTCAGCATATAGTCGTACTGACAGCTAAGATTTATTACAATGGAAGGATACAATGCACAATCAGCAAAGAGAAAAGGCTCATACAGCAAAGACTGGAGGAAACCAGGCACAAGCCTGCGAGAGTTCTCCCCTAGTGGAATTCCATAGGACATGCTTAATTCCTTCAGTGGTAACTTGTAACAAGAAGCACAAAATGTTGTCTGTTGGAAGTTCATCTGAGCCTAGGAGACCTGGATTTTTAATTTGAGGTTGGTCATGAGGCACAATTTCAGTCACTACAATTCCAGAATCTAAGAAGTAAAGCGTGCAACATAAACTATATTGTTTCTATTAACAGTTTAGACACAATGAACCTTCCTTATCACTTAGGGAAGTTTTATATCAGCATAGGGAACTGCTTAGTGTTCAAGTTCCCAGACCAGCAAAAGGTCAAACTTGCAAGCAGGGTTTTCTAAAGATAGCAGTCTTAGACCTGCCATGTTAACTCTTTTCTGCACAATAGTTTTTGTATTTACTCATATGTTTACCATTTCCAGTCGTCCTTGCTGTTTCCTACAGATCTGGTATAGACTGAAAATTTGTGTCCCCTGCAAATTCTTATGTTGAAATCCAAATTCCCAGTGTGATGGTCAGGAGGTGGGGTCTTTGGTAGGTGATTAGATCATGAGGGCAGAGCCCTCGTGAATTTGACTAATACCCTTAAGAAAGAGATCCCAGAGAGCTCATTTGCCCTTTCTGCCAGAGGGACATAGTGAGAATATGGCCTTATGAAACAAGAAGAGGGCTTTCACCAGACATCCAATCTTCTGGCATCTTGATCTTGGACTTGCCAGCCTCCAGAACTGTGAGAAATAAATTTCTGTTGTCTAAAAGCTACCTAGTTTATAGTATTGTATTATAGCAGCCTGGACTAAGACAAGATTCAAGTTACCGTCTAGTGTCATTTCCGTGACCATGAAGAACTTTCTTTAGTATTTCCTGTAGTGCAGGTCTGCTGGTGATGAATTCTCTCCATTTTCATCTCTCTGAAATATCTTTATGTCCTCTTCATTTTTGAAGGGTAATTTCATTGGAGATTGACAGTGTTGAACATCTTTCTTTTAGCACTTTAACTTTTTGTTCCACTGTCTTCTAGTCTCCTTTTTTTTTTAAATTAATGACTGTTTTTTAGAGCAGTTTTAGATTCACCACAGAATTAAGAAGAAGGTACAAAGATTTCCCAAATACTCTGTTCCCCCTTCACATGCATAGACTCCCCCATTATCAACATCCCCAACCAGAGTGGTACATTTGTTACAACTGATGAACCTACATTGACACATCATAATTACCCAAAGTTCATAGTTTACATTAGGGTCCACTCTTGGTATTGTACATTCTGTGGGTTTGGACAAATGTATAATGATATGCATCCATCATTATAGTATCACACAGGGCATTTTCACTGCCCTAGAAATCCTCTGTGCTCCACCTGTTCACCCCCACTCTCAACCCCTGTCAAACACTGATCTTTTTACTGTGTCCATAGTTTTGCCTTTTCCACAATGTCATATAGTTGGAATCATAGAGTCTGTAGCCTTTTAAGGTTGGCTTCTTTCACTTAGCAATATGCATTTAAGGTTCCTCCATGTCTTTTCATAGTTTGATAGCTCATCTTTTTACCTCTGAATAATATTTCATTGTTTGGATGTACCACAGTTTATTTATTCATTAGCATTCAAACTATAGCAATATGAATAAAGCCACTATAAACATCCTGGTACAGGATTTTGCATGGACGTAAGTTTTTAAGTCGTTTGAGTAAATGCGAAAATGCACAATTGTTGGGTTGTTATGGTAAGAAGATGTTTAGTTTTGTAAGAAACTGCCAAACTTTCTTCCAAAGTGGCTGTACCATTTTGCATTCCCACCAACAATGAATGAGAGTTTCTGTTGCTCCATGTTGTTGGCAGCATTTGGTCTTTGTTTTCCAGATTTTGGCCGTTCTAATAGATGTGTAGGGATATCTCGTTTTAATTTGCATTTCCCTGATAACATATAATGTGGAGCATCTCTCATTTGTTTATTTGACATCTGTGTATCTTTTTTGGTGAGGTGTCTGTTCAGATCTTTTGCCCATTTTTTAATTGGGTTGTTCATTTTATTATTGTTGATTTTTAGGAGTTCTTTGTGTATTTTGGATAATAGTCTTTTGTCAGATGTGTCTTTTGCAAATATATCCTCCCAGTCTGTGGCTTGTCTTCTTATTCTCTTAGTGTTATCTTTCATAGAGCAGAATTTTTAAATTTTAATAAAGTTGAACTTAGCAATTATTTCATTTATGGATCTTGCCTTTAGTGTTGTATCTAAAAAGTCATTGCCATACCCAAGGTCATCTAGGTTTTCTCCTCTGGCATCTTCTAAGTATTTTATAGTTTTGCATTTTACATTTAGGTCTATAGTCCATTTTGAGTTAATTTTTGTGAAGGATGTGAGATCTGTCTCTAGATTAATTTTTTTCCCCATGTGGATGTCCAGTTGTTCCAGCACCATTTGTTGAAAAGACTATGTTCACTCCATTGTATTGCCTTTGCTCCTTTGTAAAAGATCAGTTGACTGTATTTATGGGGGTCTATTTCTGGGCTCTCTGTTCTGTTCCATTGATCCATTTGTCTCTTCTTTTATCAGTACCACACTGTCTTGATTACTGTAGCTGTATAGTAAATCCTGAAGCCAGGTAGTGTCAGTCCTCCCACTTTGCTCTTCTCCTTCAATATTGTGCTGGCTATTCTGAGTCTTCTGCCTCTCCATATAAACTCTTGAATCAGTTTGTTGATATCCACAGTGTAACTTGCTGGGATTTTGATTGGGGTTACATTGAATCTAGAGATCAACTTGGGAAGAACTGACATCTTGACAATATTGAGCCTTCGTATCCATGAACATGGATTATCTCTGCATTTATTTAATTCTTTTATTTTTTTTCCTGGGTATTATACTTGAAATTTATTTTAATTTTAAGTTGGGATCTCTACTGGCTAACCTCTACAAGTTTTTTAAAAATTTTCAAATCTATTCCTTTTTTTCAGGTCATAAATAAGGTCCATCTTAAAGCAAATCATGTTGTAAAAAGAGATGTTGATGAACATTTAAGAATCAAGACTGTCTATGATAAAAGTATTGAAGAGTAAGTGTACCATTATTTTGTCATCTTTTTTATTAAGAATCAAACTATTAAAGATATTTTTATCTGTTACCTGAAGTTCCATAGATAGAACTAGGTGCTAATGCACCTTCCAGATAGAATTAAGCTAACAATGCTTTTTAGTCTGGAAAGATGAAGGCCATGGGATATGATTAAAATTTATACACCATGAGTAATTTAAACAGAACAAATGGGGATCTACTTGGATTGTGGTCAATAATAGACCTGGAAGGCACCTCCTCGATAAGTACTTGGAGGAAAAATAAGTACTAACATATACAATAATAAGAACATTTACAAAATTAATCAGAGAGATGATATAGACTAATTTTTATTTAGTGTAAGAGGAGTCCAGAAAATAGATAAATTATGAATCTGTAGTAGTTTATGAAGAGCTATTAGGAGTAGCTGATGTCTTTCCCTATCCTTAACTTCCCAAGTGAATAAGATAGCATTTGATCATGCCTAACGTTTTGCTTTGGCACACGGTAAACTCTCAGATGCTCACTGAGGTAAATTGAGATTTGGGGGGACTGATATTGCATGCATCCACAAAGCATTCCTTGGGGCTCTGCCAATGCATTCTGAACAAATGAGGCAGTGCTCTGCCCCAGCATGGCAATTCTTATGTTTTATATCATCATTTTCAGGTTGCTCCCTGAGAAAAGATACCTTGTAACGGTATGTAATAAATACTCATGGCTTGAATTGGATACTTAAAATGGGTACATTTTATTGTATGTAAATTCTGCTTCAATAAAGAAAAATATATACATGACTGTTTTGTGAATGACTAAATAAAAAGTGTTGGTAGTGAATGTATTTATCATTTCAACAAAGGTGTCTTTGTGATGCACTCACCAAAACTGTTCATAGTTGATATTAAATTAGTCCTCCTATTTTATAATTTGATATTAAATCAGTTTTCTCATTTTCTTGTTCTCAAGTTTTGGGGGAGCAAGGCATGCTGAGGATAGGGTGAAAAAAATGATTTTTGAAATACATTGGGAACACCATTCTGGGAGAAATTCTCATTCTCTTGAAGATTAATTGACCTGATAGTATGATATGCCAAAGTTGTTTATAGAGGCGCCAACCTCATTAGTTTTTTAACTGTTACAGACTCACAGACACACATTAAGTCAATTCATTATGGTCCACAGAAGTTGGTGGGGTTAAAGTAGATCTTGTAAACATAAGATTTTCTTAACATAAACCACCTTAATGTTGGAATCGTCTAAATCAGTCTCAAATTTAAAGTAATTTAGATTAATAGTTGAGGTTTATGTTTTCTAATATTCCATTTAAATGGGGACAGGGAAGGAAATTTCCACCTTGTGTTCTTTCTTCAAACTCAACTAGAAAATGAGGAAATTCCTTTGCTCCTAGACTCACTCTCTCCCCAGCCCTTGCCACACAACCTTTGACTAACTAGTATCTGTATTCCAGAATTGTAAGCTTTTCCCATTTTTCTCCTCAGTCCTTAATATCCTATGCTTACTTGTTTTAAATATAATTTATCCTTTGACTATAATTCTGACTGGTTTGGTTTTTTTTCAACTTTTATTTAGAACAAACTTTTTCCACAAGCTATTTCTTATTTAGAGAAGACTTTTCAGGTTCGTAGACCTGCGGGCACAATCTTACTTAGCAGGTATGTCACATTAAACACAGGTTATTTTCTTCAGTCGTTTAGTGCTCTGCCCTCCCCATTCTACCAGTATGGTAAATTATGAAATTTATGCTGGAATATTTTAATAAGACTAAACTGCAAGATATTTAAAAAGAACAAAAAAGCATCTGTTGGGTAATCATTCTTTCCCTGATTTTCCATTATGAGGCTTCCTAGGGTGTAGTTGTCCCTGTTCCCTACATCCCCTTCCTCCCTCCTTCATGTGTCTACATTATTGGTTTTATGAAGTAATTGAAATCTGAAAACCCAGATCAGAAGGATTTCCCACAGAACCAAAATTCTTTCTTAGTCCACTTTTCTAACTAAAATAGTAACCATTATTAATGAACTTATGTAGCAGCTACTAATTTTTTACAATGTTTTAAAATGCTGTGAACTATTCTTTCCTTGTTTTTTTTGGTAATTAAACTTTGATGTACCAACGAACTGAAGACAATGTGCAACAAACCAATACCTACGGAAGGATAATGATCCCCATAGATACTGTACTGGAGAATGTGCAGAGCACACAAAATGTGGCCCAGTTATAGTACCTGAGGAGCACCTCCAGGTAATTCACCCTCCTCTTAGCAATGCTTTTACTCTTTAGGATAAACTTAGGGGAGATTTTGAATCTGCGAGTGTCACCGGGAAGTTTTTACAGACTTAAATTCAGAAGCTTCATTCTTCTACCAAAAGTAATCACAGTTAGGTATGCTGAGTTTATTCTTTCATTGGTTTTGAAATGAATTTAATGATATTTTCTTCCTTTTTTTTTTTTCTTTTTCAATTTATCTCTGGAGTTGTCGAATCATTTCAGCTTAGGACTTTATCTTTGTCATCCAAAACATTTTTTAGCAGGTATATACCCCAGTATTTTTGAAGGGCAATATGAGATTATCTCCTAAAATAAAACATGTGTATGCTTCAACCCAACCTAGAAATACATTTCATAAAAATACTTATAACTATGTAATACATGTTAAACAATATTCTTTGCAAAACTATAAATGTGCCTTTGTTAGTATTAGTCTAATTATGGTATAACCATATAATGGAATGCTATGCAGCTGTTAAAAATGAAGTAGACCTCTATATACTGACTTTGGAAAGATATTTAAGCTCTTAAATTTAAAAAAGTTTCAAATCAGTATGTGTAGTTAGCCTATTTTATTTAAAAATTGCATTCAATTATTCAATTTTTCAATAAAGCTGAGATAAAAACATAAATAAAAAATAAAGAGTATATACATTCATACAATAATACATTATGAAACAATCTAGAGGTACACATATTTAAAAATCTGAACACATAGCAAAGTGTTAATCGTTTTCTTTAAGAGTTGGATTATGAGGGGCTTTTCTTTGGTGAGTCTTTTCTTTGGTAAGTATAATATTTTTGTTATGTTCTGATTTTTCATATTAAGCATACATTACTTATATTAGAAAAAAGATAAAAAATTTAAAATACAAATACCAGAAAACCAATTTATTATACATGTACCTTGGAAAATATGATTACTGCTATAGCTGTTTTTCTCTCTTAAACTGTATTCTCTCATTACTTATGGAAAATGAATACATTGCTGAACATTAACTTTGTAACCAAAATCAAGCATATGTTTAGATGATGTTTACTTTATAATTTTTTCTTAAGGTATTTGAAGCTCAGTAAAGGCTTTTAGAACCCTCTGTATTGGCACTAATACAACTAACATACTCAGCTTTCACTTATCAAATTTCTTGAGAGTATAAACAGTTTTAGGGACACATTTAAAAATTAAAACAACTTGTTAATTATGTAGATGATGATAACAAAATGGAGTAACATATGTCAAATCTTCTAAAATGGAGCTGGGAGGCCATTAAGGAAGTGGGCTTATGCACCTATACAGCATCTGCAACCAAATGTTAACTGAACTTTTGAACTTTGCCTGACCACAGAAGCCATATCCTGGAGCATTTCCTCTTCCAAGAATGGACCATCTGCTAAGATACAACTCAGGGACCAATCACATACTGGCAAATCAGCTTGTTCCTTGCCAGAACCAATCATTGCTTGTTCAGAACAACTTATGTAGGCTTGTGGGTTTTGCCTTTATAAATCCCACCTCTTTTGTCCTCTTCAGACTGAAGAATTTCTGTTTGAGTTTCTACTCAAATCTATATCTCCCAAATTGCAAATCCTAAGACCCCAAGTAAACATTTTGCTTCTCTTGCAGTTTATGCCTCTTATTCATTGACATTATGTGGTGTCAAAAGTGGAATCCAGAGCGACTGACCTCCGATTCCGGCGCCGCTGTGTGGACACGAGCAAGGCAACTGCAAAGAGTCTTTTGTGCTCTGTTGTCTCCTCCTGGCGGCTCCGGCTTCCGGTGGTGAGTCCTCCTGGGCCTGAACCTCCCGCCCTTTTTGGTAGAGGTTCAGATCTTTATTTAGATGTTCTTTGTTGCTGGCTTTTTTTAAGACATCTTTGTTCCTTTTGTTGAGGAACTTCTGTTCCTTTTGTTGGGCCTTTCTTTCTTTGGTAAGTGCTTACATTGGGAAGTTCATTCTCTAAGGGAACTGCTGATGGGCACTCTGGGTCTCCTGCTGAATTTTTGTTTAAAGAATATGGACTTTCTGCATGTAGATTTGTGTCCCAATGGACTCACATTACCCTGGAAATTTTGAGGTTTCACTGGCCTAAATGTGCTCCTTTGAAATTCCTAAATTGGTTTACTTGCGCACTCAACTGGAAAAAGGCTATCAAACCAAACAATTGAGTGAGAAGCTTATTTTAACTGGTCTCAAGGCCTCCAAATGAAACAACAAAAAGGTTGTTTCCTTGCAAGCTGTTAATTCCCATATTTCTTTCTCTCAAAGGGGAAAATATTTCTTGTTTTAAGAGACTTTAGAGACCTAACTGTTCTTCAGTAGATAATTCTGACCCTTCAATAAATGATAAGACTGGCTTTCCATTCTTGTCTTATCCACTCAAATCAAAAAGCAAGAGAATCCTATCTTAGACTCTGTTCCTGGCTGCCTCTGGTCAAAAAGCTTTACAGACGTTGCCTGTATTCACTCTCCCATTGTGATGAAAGTTGAGGTGGATCCAAATAAGACCTTAGCTAATATTAAGCAGCACCCTTTGCATGCTGAAGCAATTAAAGGCATTAAGCCTATAATTGAAGAGTATCTAAAACAAGGGCTCATCATTCCCTTACAAGTTCTTGTCATACACCCATCTTCCCTGTATGTAAACCTCATGGAAGAGGATGGAGATTTGTACAAGACTTAAGAGCCATCCATAACATTGTAATACCCAGCCATCCTGTTGTCCCTAATCTTCATATCTTACTGTCTGCTATTCCTCCAAATAGCAAGTTCTTTATGGTCATATGGTCATAAACCTTTGCAGTACCTTCTTCAGCATTCCCATAGATCCTGGTAGCCAATTTTTATTTGTCTTTGCTTAGGATGGACAACAATACACATAGACAGTCATACCTCAAGGCTATACTGAAAGCCCAACCTACTTCTTTTAGATTTTAAAGGTAGATATAGCAGATGTAACCTTTTCAGAAAATACTTTATTATAATATGTGGATGACCTCCTCCTTTGCTCACAATCAAAGGAAGCATCTGATGTAGATGGACTACATCTCTTAAGGGAACTTGTTTCTAAAGGACATAAAGTTTTAAAAGAGAAGCTGTAGTTTAATCAGCTTCAAGTTAAATTTTGGAACATTTGATATCTAACCAAGGGTTAATGCTTGACCCAGATAGAATTAAAGGAATCCTTTCTTTCCCTGTTCCCCAGTCCAAAAGACAATTGAGGGGACTTTTAGGATTGGCTAGTTATTGTAGAAACTGAATCCCCTACTTCTCAATGATGGCTGAACCCTTACACTCTTCCTTTAAGGTTGACCAGCCAGAACGTCTCAACTGGATAGAAGAAAATCAAAATGCCTTTGAGACAATTAAGCAGGGTCTGCTTGACACCCCAGACTTAGGACATCCTAACTACAAATAGCCCTTTTCCTTTTTGTTCATGAGAAGGAAGGACACTGGGTGTCCTGAACATGGAGGAAAACGTAGACCAATTGACCACTGCAGCCAACAATTAGACCCTGTGTCTGAGGGACTACCTCCCTGCATGAGAGCCATTGCTGCAACTGCAGCTCCTCTTAGAACTGCCAAAGAAACTGTCATGGGCTCTCCTCTGACCATTTATGTACCCCACTTTGGAAGCCCTTCTTAATTCTCATCATACTCAATACCTTGCTGCCAGCTGACTGACCTCCTGTGAGCTGCTTCTGTCCTCACCAAACTTTACTCTTACTTTCATTCCCTCAATCCTGCTACCCTCCTTCCATTGCCTTCTGATGACACACCTCACGACTGTCTTACCTTGACAGACCAATTACTGGTCCCCAGACGAGACTTACAAGAGGCCCCAGTTGAAAATGCTGACATAGTCTGGTTTACTGACAGGTCTTATCTGAAAGATGAAACTGGTAAATATAAGGCAAGATGTGTAGCTCTGTCTTTAACGGAAACAATAGAGGCTGTCCTTTGCCAGTGGCTACCTCTGCACAGCAAGTTGAACTTGTGGCCCTAACCCAAGCCTGTTGTCTGGCTGAAGGGAAAACAGCCAATATCTATACAGACAGCAGATATGCTTTGGGGGTAACTTATGATTTTGGCATGCTTTGCAAACAAAGAGGATTCTTGACCTCTATACGTCAAAGAATAAAAAATTAGTTTCTATGTGTTAAATCTTTTGGATGCCATTCAGAAACCAAGATCTTTAGCAGTGATAAAGATTCCTGGACATTCTAGGTAAATATGGAGGGAAGTGAAGGTAATCATTTTGGTGATTCAACAGCAAAAAACACAGCCCTTCGAAATTACAAACCTCTTTTGGAATTCACCCTAAAACCAAAATTACCCCTCAATCTCGTCAGAGATTTAAAAAATAAACTTATGGAAGTGCAACATTTTGCTCCTAAACAGGAAAGAAAAAAAATGGACAGAGCAGGGTTGCACATTTGAAAGAAAAAAATGTATGGTACAGTCCTAATGGCCATCCTGTCCTCCCTGATCGCCTCCAGGAATGTATTCTCAGCTATGTTCGTGATTTAACTCATTGGAATATTGAGAAGATGCTACTTTGGGGAAAACAATATTATTGGAAACTATCACCTAAAATGGCTTCGAAGGTTTATCAAAGATGCCATATATGTCCTAAACATAACCCTGGAAAGCCTATCCACAGTTCCATGGACCACTTCCCTTTACCTTCTGGACTCTTTGAAACATAACAATTGGATTTCATCCAACTGCCACCATTTCAAGGATATAAATATGTTTTAGTGATGGTATGCATGTTTTCCCATTGGACTGAAGCATTCCCATATTGCAGGGCAACAGCTCATACTCTAAGTAAAATTCTTCTAGAATGGATTTTACCTCAGAGCTTCAACAGCAATCGAGGAAATAATTTTACAAGCCAAATGGTACAATCTGTAGCAAAATTTAGCCTACCCTGCACCAATTTCATTATGCCTATCACTCCAAATCTTCTGGTCTTGTTGAAAGAACTAATAGGATCATAAAAACTCAATTGGCCAAATTCATAGACTCTTTTAATATCCCATGGCCAAAAGCCCTGCCTTTGGTATTGCTCAACCTTAGGTCTATACCTTTTGGAAAGCACAAACTATCCCCATTTGAAGTCATCACAGGATGACCTATGAGATTAGATCAAGGACTATATAAGCCTGTCTTGCATAAAGGAGATATCTTGACCTACCGCAAGGAACTCAGTAAGACTCTTAAGGATAATACTACCCTAGAAGAACAGTCCTTTCACAGCACACTCCCTGGAGATGAAGAAATATGCCACCACAATTTTCAACCAGATTTTGTCAACTGGAAAAGACATCATCACAAGGATGCCTTACAATCACAATGGAAAAGGCCATACCATGTATTGTTGACCAGTCCTTATACAGCTAAACTTGGGGTCGTTGACTCATGGATTCATGTTTCTCATCTTAAAAAGTCACCCTCACCTGATTGGACTTCTCAACCCACTGGAGACCTCAAATTAAAGTTATCATAGGCTGCTTTCCACCCAGATGAGAAGCAGATGACATCGGGAGTAGACAACTGTCCCAAGAATCTGAACCAGGCCAGTATCCATCCCTGAGTTAGCCAAACTTTTTGGCATTCCTTTTTTTGCTGGAATTTTAATGTTCTTTGCCCTTTTACAGACTGTGGGAATTCTACTGGTGGCGAAACATCTTCCTTTTTGCTACTGACCCTTAGATTCCTCCTCCTCCTTACTTCCCCAGTCTCTCATTCCTGGAAAAGCAAGGCTATAATATAATTTTCTCAGTCTTTAGCCTCCTCTTGGAACTAGTCTGAATGTTGGGTATGTCACTATTCCCCTACTGCATCGTTTTGCAAATAATGATTCCATAATCATAACTATATACAATTTTTCTTTTTTTTTAAAGATTGGCACCTGAGCTGACAACTGTTGCCAATCTTCTTCTTTTTTTTTTTTCTCTGCTTTTTTCTCCCCAAATCCCCCCAGCACATAGTTGTGTATTTTTAGTTGTAGGTCCTTCTAGTTGTGGCACATGGGATGCCGCCTCAACGTGGCCTGACGAGTGGTGCCATGTCTGCACCCAGAATCGGAACCGGTGAAACCCTGGGCCGCGGGAAGCAGAGCACATGAACTTAACCACTCGGCCACGGGGCTGGCCCCTACAATTTTTCTAATGTTCCCAGTTATACTGTCACCCTTGACCGGCCCCCCACCACTATTGCCTACCAGATAGAACCTGTCCACCTTATCTCAGGACCCCCTCCTTGCTTCTCCCTGACTCTCTTCTGCCTGTCCACCTTCTACCAAAATAGAGATCTGTCTTCTACACCAATACTGATGTGCCTTCTCAAGTTCTTACTTCTTTCCTCTAACTCTTATATCCAGGGTCTCTATAGCTCCAGGCCCAAATTCAACTGTTCAACACCTCTTTGCTGGGCATACTTGACGTTGCTACTTCCTCTATTCACCCTATTTGAGATCTGTTAACTTAATGGGAGCATTGGAGAACTCCCTAGGACAGATCCCTGGTTCACCTGTATCCCTTGAGAAGTGTCTACCAGTACATCCTTGGAACCCTCTAATGTCACTGGCTCCCTTTGCATACCCTGGAGCTACATTTTCATCTGTGACCAAGAAGGTTCTCCATGGGCATTTGAATGCCTAGATAGCTGGAGAATGGGAGGAACTTACCTCCTGGGACACTTAACCACTCCTTTCACTGTACTCAAGCTAATCTCTGGACAACTAGGGTCTACTAGAATAGGCGAAAGAAAAGGGCACTCTATTGTAGATGATTATCCTGATGAAGACCCCTCTGAATATGAGGATAATATTTGTGGCTGTAGTCAGGGATGTGACCTTCTCACTGGGTATTCAGGTGACCAATTCAATAAATTCTTGAGAATTTTGGGATCTTGGACAGGAGTTAGAACCAAAGATCTGAAGGTTATGATGTGAAACCTCACAAGAGCTGTCAACAGAATTATTTGCTCTGTGGCAAGAACTAATAGGGCACAACAAAGGTCCTTAGACACCCTAGCCCAAGTAGTGTTTGAAGACGGAATAGCCTCAGACTGTCTCCTTACCACCCAAGGATGAGCCTGTGCTATTACCAACACCTCCTGTTGCACCTGGATTAATACCTCTAGTCAAGCTGAATCTGAGACCACTGAGCTTTTCAAACTAGCTAAATCCCTTAAGGGCCGCTCTAGCTTTACTGCAGATTGGTTAAATTTCAAGTTTTCAGATTGAAATTTGCTTTCTGCCCGTTTAGGGGCAATCCTCAGATCCACTTTACATCTTGTTTTACTTGTGATAATTCTGATCTGATCATTTTTAAACTGTCACATGCTGTGCGTTTCTCGCTGTCACACAGCTACTCAAAACATCAAGGTCGTGGTCACTTAAAGACTCAAGACTATTCAGCAAACCTATCCATTGATGACCATTGAACAAAACCATCATTGATGCCTTGGAACTGTGAAACTATGCCTAAGACTCAGTTTCCTGATTGCATCATTATTGCTCAGATGTGGCCAAAGCCTCTGACTACCTTACTCCTACTGATGATTGAGCATCTCACTTCCCCCCATAATGGGACATGACTTCCCAAAGATGAGCCTTCCTGGTGAAAGGGGAAACACCTGTGGGTTTTGCCTTTATAAATCCCTGCCTCTTTTGTCCTCTTCAGAGTGCATTTGAGTTTCCTCTCAAATCTATGTCTCCTGAATTGCAATTCCTAAGACCCCCAAATAAACGTTTTGCTTCTCTTGCAGTTTATGCCTCTTATTTGTTGACAATCACATATCTGCCTCTTTTCACAAAACATTTAGAGACATTTTAAGACACATTTTTTTTTCCTAAGTATTTTTTGTTTACTTTTAATTTTCTTGGCATTTCCAAATTCTGCTTCCTACTTGTCTTCTTGCAGGTCCTGATTTTTTTTTTTAAATAAATGAGTGATCATGGAAGACAATGCTTAAAAATCACAACTTTTTGTAATGCCAACTGTTAATAGGTTAAAGTAATTGAATTTAAAAATTATAAATACATGGGTTAGAGAAGCTAGAGTAAACAATGTAATGAAATGGAGATTTCTGTTTTCTCTCTACAAGCATCACACCTAAAAGATCACAATTTACGGATTTCTCTATTTATAATTTGGAGATTATGATTGTTTAGGAACTTAGAATAAGTCCTCTAAAAAGCAGATATTACAAGAGCAAAGTAAGAATTGCTTAGAAAACTAGAAACAAGGGTAATACTATCAGATGACTTTAACTTTACCTTACATACTTTTGAATTATTTGAATTTTTAACAAGATACCTGGATTACTTTATAATAGGAAATATATTTCCATTAGATAAAAAGTTTTTTATTAATTAATTTCTAAATAACTATAGATTCACAGGAAGTTGCAAAAACAAATCTGTACTAGGAGGCACCTTGTAACTTTCACCTAGTTTAAGGGTTTAAAACCTTTTCTATTTCTTTTTAGAATCCTTTGCAGTTGCATCCAATTGCCCTTTGTAAATAGCAGTTGTTTTAATTACGATTATAGATGTATGATCATTTTATATAAAGTGGAAATTTTAGTAAAATAAATTCAAAATTAGAAATAAGAACTGAGTAGAGGGAGGTATGGATTTTAATAAAAGTTAATGGATAATAAATAAAAGTTAAATCATATGTATTTAGAGTCTGGATTCACTTTAAATTAAAAATCCCTACAGCTAACCTTGTCTCTGGTCTGATTTTCTGTTGCCTCTCATGGGTGCAGCAATGCAGGGTCTGCCGTGGGGGTAAGTGGCCCTGTGAAGCAGTGGGTGTGCAAGACCAAGAGGGCATCCTGGATGCAGACTTTGTTCTTTATGTTGGTGCTCTGGCCACTGAGAGGTGCAGCCATGAAAACATCATCTCTTATGCAGCCTATTGCCAGCAGGAAGCAAAAATGGACAGGTAAACTTTCCCCTGAGACTTATTTCCCAAGATCTAATATGGGAACATGTTATAACAGACCATATTGTAAGTGTTTAGAATATGTACAGGAAGTTCGCATTTGCCAGATTGCCTCCAGTAGTCAGAAACATCCTGAATGGGCAGTCAGGTGGGAGGAGTCAGGTGGTGGGACTGTTATTCACGTGGTAATGTCATCACCAACTCCAAAGAAAAAGTCTGTCAAGAGAACTTTCTTTGGAAGCGAATACCTCTCTAGGAAACAATCTGGACTTTAATTTTAGCCTTTCTGTGCTAAAACTGTAAGATGTTAAAAATATGTGTTCATCTCATTGTCATATCATTTGATATGTCCTTCACTTAGCTAAATTATCACTTAAATTTGTATGTAAGGACCATTGCTGAGGTCCCGAACATTCATCTATCTATCAAAAGATTAGCTGCCTTTAAAAAGCTATTTCACTTCTATTGCTACGTAATTCACTTAAGGAAAAAAATGAAATTATTTGTTGAATGAAGTAGGCAGAACAAAGGAAAGAATTATACTGTCAATCCTGAAGGTGGTAAGGAGATCAGAATCCGCATTATGGATTATGAAAAGCAGTCTGTTACCATGATACTATGTAATTGTTCATCCATAAAATCTACTAAAAAATCTAGCTTTTGAATGTTGAAAAAGCTTAGAGTCAAATATTGAGTATATTACTCAAGAAGAAAGTGCTCTATGTTTTTGCAGATATATATGTACTATTCAGTAAAAACAATATATATATTCTTGTTTATATTCTTTAGTAAAAAGAATATATATATTTAATGGAGTGTTTCTTTTTTCCTGGGAAGCTGTTATTGAATTTATGATATTTTATAATTAATGGTGTCTCAGTATCAAGGAAATGTGGTGTTTGAAGTGCTGAATGATTGTTACTTGATAAAATGAGATACTTTCCTAAAGTAGATGTCTTTGAGAAACAGACCTTCATAACAGTAGTGCTCTACTTTCAACTAAACTATACGAATCGCACACACACACACCTGCAAGTCATTTTGAATATACTGTTGAATGTCAAAAGAACATTGTAAAATAGTGTACATAATATGATTCCATATTTGTTTAAAAAATTTATGTATGTACTTAAAAGGAAAAAGTCAGAAGGAGGATTACCAACCATCCCAGTTTGCCCAGGACTACCCTGTTTTAGCACTGAAAGTCCCAAATCCTGGGAAACCCCTCAGTCCTGGGCAAACCAGGATAGCTGGTCACCCTAAAAATAAAGCACCCCAAATTGTTGGTAGGAGTTACCTCTGATAATGGAATTTAGTGGGGGTAGGTTGTTAAACAGGGAATTTATACATTTCTATATTGTTGGATATATACATTTTTACAATGAGCTTTTACTTTTTTAAAATAAAAGATATTAAAGTGAACCTTATATATTAGGAGCATAATGGCTTCCCTGGGGAGTTGAGGGAGGGATATAAAATCTTGTGTTGAAATGAGTCTAGATTAGTTCATCTCCTTTCAGCATCTGATAATGCTGAAAGTACTTAAAGTATTGAGTTGTCTACTAGTAAGAGCATCCAGCATAGGAGCCATCACACAAATGAGAATCCCCTAGCCCAGAAGTGCATTTCAGTTTCATTGTACTGCTGTTATGTTTGTTTAAAACACTTTAACATTTGGTTCACATTTGATGTGAATGAATAGCTAAAAGAATAAATGTTCTTGTGTATCAGTGAATATAAAGCTACTCATAAATGTCTTCTCATGCCTGGGGAAAGATTTAGGTTTCTTCTGTGGAGAATGTTGATGTTGGAAGAAAAAGCAATATCTTCAGTTATTTTCTCATCTTTTTGAAGGAAGCAAAACTTCCCTTCAAAACTGCTATATTGTAGGGGCCTGGCCCGGTGGTGGAGTAGTTAAGTTCACATATTCCACTTTGGCGGCCTGGGGTTCACTGGTTCGGATCCCAGGTGCAGACCTATGCACCATTTGTTAAGCCATGCTGTGGGAGGCGTCCCACATAAAATAGAGGAAGATGGGCACGGTTGTTAACTCAGGGCCAGTCTTCCTCAGCAAAAAGAGGAGGATTGGCAGCAGATGTTAGCTCAGGGCTAGTCTTCCTCAACAAAAGAAAAAGAAAGAAAAACTGCTATGTTGTATTAATTCATTCAGTGAATATTTGAGTGCCTAGTACGTTGTCAGCAACTAGGTGAAGAAAACAGACGTGTGTACCTGCCTCACAGAACTTAAAAATTACAGAGGGAGACAAATATTAGTTAAATATACTTAGAAAAAGTATGTGATTTCAAAATGTAGTAAAAACTTTGTAGAAAAAAACAGGGTGCTATACCGTAAAAGAAAACAAACGCGGGAAACATAATTTAGATCAATTGGGCAAAGAAGCCCTCTCTGAAAAAGTGAAGTTTTAGCTGTAACCTGAACCTTGAGAGTCTTCACCCAAATAAAGACGTGGAGAAAGAGCTTATGTTGGGAAAAAACCATGTGTACCTGTTGCTGTTAGAAGCCACTTCAGTGGGCAGTGTCTGAGGACGAGACCTTCAGGAGATTCACTGGGGAGGCAGACAGGGCTGCTTTATGCTAAATGCTGTAGGAAGTCCTGACAGGTGGTAAGCCTGGCGGTGACATCCATTTTGTATTTTAGAGGTCACTGTGGTAATGTTTTAGTAATTAATTATATTCATATTTCTTCTAAGTGTAAGTCTGTTGTTTTCAAGTATGAAGAAAGTGTACTGTATGCTTTTTACTTAATCCCATTTACTTTACATTACAAATGTTACTTTGTAAGTAGGCGATCACAATTTGGTGAGGTTTGTGGTGTTTCTGCAGTAAAATGTTAAGGTTGTGGTGGGAGAAAGGATCTTGGGGCTCCTTACCATCGTCTGTCTGCCACAGCTTTTGAAAGACAGGTGGATACCTGGTGGAACGGACTGAATTACTCTGGGTCCTAGTCTGCTCTTGCTCTCGGACTCTCAGGTTCTAGGCTTAGAAAGAGATGTAGAATTCTGCAGCTTCTAG
The DNA here is from genome assembly GCF_021613505.1 of Equus quagga. Taxonomy (NCBI): domain Eukaryota; kingdom Metazoa; phylum Chordata; class Mammalia; order Perissodactyla; family Equidae; genus Equus; species Equus quagga. Next base: position 26,045,227 of record NC_060270.1, on the reverse strand, counting down.
AAGGTGTAGAACATGAAAGAAGATGATGGGAAGATAAAAATCTTTATGTGAGTGAAGGCAGTGTTAGGGCAGGAGAAAGGAAATAGCGAGACGGAGATACTAAGGTTCAGCAATTTTGAGCAACCTGAATGATTTGCTTACTATCCTATTGTATGTTGAGTTTCCCTCTCTACCTACGTGTCTGTCGCTGTGCCTGTAAATACAATGAAATGCCAAAGTCAAATATGGATTTTGCAAATAAAATAGTGTTAAAATTTAAGTTTTTCAGTTCGTTCCTTTTGTTTTTTTTGGTATAGATTGACATATTTTACAAATTCATACTAAAGTATAATTAACTGACTATATCTTTTTGTAGGAAGAGGTGTGGGGTAGCCATGCCATAGGAAAACAGAGGTATATGTCTTAAATATAAAAAACAATAAAAGTTAGATCTTCTGGTACAGAATGTCATTTGATATTTAGCAAAGATTTTTCTGACCTTGTCAGTTTTTGATAGAAAAGTATGTTAGTAAATATCATAATATATATTGTTCTGGAATATAATAAAAAATTTAATGTCTATCTTAACAGGCCAATAGCAGGATATGCTAACCTGTGTCCAAATATGATCTCTACCCAGCCTCAGGAGTTTGTTGGGATGCTGTCCACAGTGAAACATGAGATTATTCATGCCCTGGTAAATTTTTCTAACTACTGTTTTTTCCTTCTGCTTATTATGCTCTCATTTTAATGTATATATTAAATTTTAAGATTGTATGGATTCTTGGAATCATCTTCAGTCAAACCTAGTTGATTAGGCTTCTGCCAATAGAGAATTTTTAATGATTAGGATAGTGGCTAGGTTGAGTTGTACTTCCTAAAATAATTAAACAAGTAAATCCACGGGGCACATAGGATTTTTGAGGAAATGATTAAGCTTCTTAAGAACAAAACTTAAGTAATTTAGTAAAATTTACTTCCCTCTAAAATAACTGATATGCGAATTAGAGATCTTATCTGTAACAGAGATCTCATTTCTAACAGTCTTCCTGGTCTATTTAGGCTTTCTAAAGTGTGTATGTATACTACTGACTCAGAACTTCTTCCTTTTCCCCAATTTCTCCAAAATAGTGAACTTTTACCACATGTCTAGAGAATTAAACGAAGTTGCCTAAGACTCTAGGAAATGTTCTCCTGATGTTATTTGTGTATTTAGAAAATAGATGTCAGTAAAATGCAGGGATTAAGAGAGAGAATGGATCACACAGATCTAGGGGTGAATCTTCTGACCTCTACCACTAAAAATCCTTAGGATCTTGCGCAAATTACTTAGCCTTTGTAAGCCTCAGTTTTATCTGTAAAATGAAAATAATAGTGGTACATATTACAATGAATTTTTCTCATGAAGATTAAATAAGACAAAACAGATAAAACAGCTTAGCACCATGCTGCACATGGCAAAGTGTAATAAAATTAGTGGCTATTATTTGTCTTATTTAGTGGGCTGTCGTGTATGACCTTGAAATGCAAACTTCAGTCTTTAAATCAGTGAATACGTTGAATAACTTGGTGAAACTCTAGTGTAACCAGATTGTGCTTCTGTCCTTCAAGTAAGGAGATTCTGAAATGAGTTGTCTGTTTTCCTTTTATTAAAAAGGAAGTGAGTCAAACTTGCTGATTGTGGTGAAAGACAGAATCATTCTAAGTAACATTTTAAGCTTTAAGCTCTAAAAACTGTAGATACTTGATGTTGAGAGAACCAGAGCAAAACAGCAGGTTTTAAGTATAGTACATAAGTGAACATGAATGCAGAGTTTCCAGACATGAGTTAGTTAGGTTATGAACAGGCAGTTCACAAAAGAAAAAATCCAGTTCACCAAGAAATATGTAACAAGGTATTCAGACTTACTTTAGCAGTCAGGGAATCTCAAATTAAAGCAAGACATCATTGAATATGAAAACGTGTATGAGGGGCCTGCCCGGTGGCATAGTGGTTAAGTTGACACACTCTTCTTCAGCAGCCCAGGCTTCACAGCATCGGATCCGGGTGCAAACCTACACACCATTCGTCAAGCCATGCTGTGGCAGCATCCCACATAAATTAGGGGAAGATTGGCTTGGCACGGGTGTTAGCTAGTGACAATCTTCCTCAAGCAAAAAGAGGAAGATTGTCAACAGTTGTTAGTTCAGAGCCAATCTTCCTCACCAAAAAAACCCCCCAAACATGTATAAGAATTATGCGCGTTGGCTTCAGGGTAGTGGTTACCTCTGGGAAGAAAGGGAGGAGAAAGGGTTTATGTAGTGGGGCTTCAGCAGTATTTATTCTGCAGTGTTTTATTTCTTAAAAAGTCTGAAGAGGGGCCAGCCCCATGGCCAAGTGGTTAAGTTCCTGTGGTCACCTGCAGCGGCCCAGGGTTTCGCTGGTTTGGATCCTGGGCACGGACATGGCACTGTTCATCAGGCCACGCTGAGGCGGCCTCCCACATGCCACAACTAGAAGGACCCACAACTAAAAATATACAACTATGTACTGGGGGATTTCGGGGAGAGAAAAAAAAAGTCTGAAGAAAATATGGCAAAGTTAACATCTTAAATCCTCTTAAAGAGGTTACATAAATGTCTATTAGATTTTTTTTAACTTTTTTGTATATTTATTTAAAAAATTGTAAAAACCTAAGAAATTTTAAATATTAGTTTAAGGCTCAAAAACTATCCTGGAGGATTGTAAGAGTTAAATGTTTAAAGATATTCCCTACAAAATTATATTTGCTCATAGCTATCAACTATAGTCATCCATGGTACTTTAAATACTAGATAAGCCTTCTTCAATGTGAGTGCTTAGAAAAATTTTCAAGTTGATAAGAGTAGAAAAAATATATATTTAGAATACTATAAAGGATGAGGCAAATCATCCTATTTTAAGCTTTATATAACTTCAGTGAATTCTATATTAAAAACTATTTAGGTTTCTTAGCTGACTCCATTGTGTCCTTTGCATCTTCAGAGATTAAAAATGAAGAAGAAATGTAAGAATAAAAGAATAATCTGGATTCCATTAATCATTTTGGCAAGCCTTGAATGACACAGAGGTCACAGTTATGTAAGCAAAGAAATTTGCCAAAGAAATTGATTAATTAATTGGTGATTTATGATTGTTAGTTATTTGGATATAAGCTATAGCATATTCTCAATATGTAAAACATACCTAAAGAAGTAATTACAGAAGTGCTTTGTTTCAGTTATTAGATTAGGAAAGAAAGCAAGAAAAAAAATTTCTCTAATAGAATAGGAGATATCAAATGTCAATAATTTTTTTGGCCCATTTTCTCATCTTATTTGGGAGGGAAGGGATAGAGAATGGGAATTTGAGTACCTTTATACGAAGTATCCATTATCATTAAAATTGAAGACTTCATCAAAACACTATTTAAAAATGTGATTGTAAACATACATATTCACATTGTAAGAAAATTGAGAGAATTTGAATGATTTTACACATTACCATACCACCAAAAGAACCACCGCTTACACTTTGATATATATGTTTCCAGTCTTTTTTCCTAAGTGTACACACACACACACACACACATTTCCAATCTTGTTTTTTTAAGTATAGATATCTATGAAATGTGGACTTTGAACTTTTATGAGCCTGCTCCCCTGCTCTAAACTGTATTAATTGTCTGGACAGCAGCGATCCCCAGACGCAGGTGTAGAGTTGAGCAGGTTCGTGTGAAGAGGATCAACTGTGATAAACACATTCTCAAACAAATAGATGCTCTGTTTATACTACCACCAAAGAATGTCTTTGTTACCAGTACTTTTGATTTCCTCACTTATAATTACCTCAGGTAATTGGAAGTTAAAATTCATAAATATGAAACACTCAGCTGGTGTCCATTTCTAACATATGAGAAGTTCCTGTAGAAGTATTGACGTGGTGTGTTATGTGGTTGTATCAAAGTTCTGATAGCGGCATGTTATCATGTCTTTCATCAGACTTGATATTTTTCCTTTTAAGATATTTTGAACTTTTTCTTATAGGGTTTCTCTGCTGGGCTATTTGCATTCTACCATGATAAAGATGGAAATCCTCTAACTTCAAGATTTGCAGGTGGTCTCCCACCTTTTAATTACAGGTATTTGTTATTTTTGTTCTTGTTCCTCTTTTAGGAGGGTGCTAAGAGTAGAATCTGAGAATCATAGCATATTAGGTGCCATAAATAATAGTGGCTTCATGGCTACCCTAAGAAAATTATAGCTATTAAAACATGATAGGAGGGGCCAGCCCCATGGCCGAGTGGTTAAGTTCTCATGCTCTGCTTCAGCAGCCCAGGGTTTCACTGGTTCAGATCCTGGGCACAGACATGGCACCGCTCATCACGCCTTGCTGAGGCGGCACCCCACATAGCACAGCCAGAAGGACCTACAACTAGAATATGCAACTATGTCCTCGGGGTGCTTTGGGGAGAAAAAGAAGAAAAAACACATGATAAGATATAAGAGATCATTTAGCGTCCCCCTTTTCATTTTATAGATGAAGCAGTTGAGATGCAGAAAGCTTAAGTGACTTATCCAAAGAGCCAGGACTCTTCTTGCCAGGCAGAGCTCTTTTCTACCACATTGTAACTTGTCTTACCTTACAGTATAGTGAGGTCATGGGAAAATGTGGGTTGGTTATATTTTGCTTTATTAATAGTTATTGCCTATACATGGCAATATTTGTGTGTTAAATGTTTTATTTAGCACAGCATATTAGCAGTGATCTAGAGGGCCCAGGCCTAAAATAAATAATACTAAGAAACACTAAAAAATTTATCAAGAAGTTTATATGGACTGTCAGTCACAGAACTGTAACCATTTGCATGCATTTATATAAAAAATAAATCTCTAAATTAAGAGCACATGTCCACAAAAAGACATGTACAAGGATGTTCATGGCAGTTTTGTTATTAATAGTCAAAAAATGGAAACCATTGAGAGGTCCATCAATAGTAGAATGGATAAATAAATTGTGATATATTCCTATAATTGAAAACTACAAGGCACTAAAAGAGAATACACTATTGCTACATGCAGTAATGTGTATGAATATCACAGATAGAATGTTGAGCAAAAGAAGTCAGATAGTCTGTTTGTATGAGTTTAAAAACAGTCAATGATAAACAAATTAGTGGTTTTACTTGAGAGAGCTGGCTGTTAAACTCCATAAAAGTTGAGTATAGATTGGGAAAGGGCACAGGAATCCTTCTGAGGGTGCTGATGCTGTTCCATATCTTTATCAGAGCAGTGGTATATGGGTGTAGAATAAAAAATTAATTAATCTTTATACTGAAAACTTGTTCACTTTATATGTATTTTACTTTGACTACAAAGATCTCTATTAAAATAACTAGAATTAAATAAATATTGAAGTAGATAATACTTTATTCATCATAGTATTTTTTAGAGTACATATGAAGAAACGAGATTCTAATGTAGAAATAGATGTTTTACTTCCTAGATTGCTTGTGTTCATTTGGTGGGGTGGAGGAAGTCTGGTCTTTCCTAAGAATTGTGGTCTTTATGGGAAACATATAAATGGTCAGATAGGCGTCGTCTGCATAGTGATGTAGGTCAGGAGGAGAGAGATACCCACCCAAGAACTATTGTTAAGCTGATCATTTGCAGTGCTTTCTTGCATTCAGGATACTCAAAAGCAGGAAATCTCAGAGTATAAATGAAAATAATAGAGTAATAAAAAATTCAGTTGTTAGACACATGAAGAGTTGAATTTGGCCATAACCTATCTGGAGAAACTGTTAATTGAAGTGTGGATAGTAAAGAGGATTTTAGAGTTATTAATAGGGCAAAAGCTGCTTATTTTCTTGTTGGCTTTGTTCACTATTTATGTTTAAACATTGCCTTGCCATGAAGAAAGATGAAAGGAATTAAGAATAACCTCTCTAGGACATGGGTAAATGAACAGATACATGATTCAAAAAAGCATAACAAAATGTGAATTATAGAATCTAAGTGACAGTTATTGGGTGTACAGATGATCATCATACAATTCTTTCAACAGTTTGTATGTTTAAAATTTTCATAAAATAATGGTGGGAAAAAATAACCTCTTTATATTTTGTTTTATTGGAGAGAACGCAAGATTCACAGGGTCAATGGTAGAAATAATCTAGGGAAAAAGCCAGAAAAAAACAGATTTGGGTTTTAGGGAAAAATCAAAATTGATATCCATCATAATTTTCTGTAATAAATAAATATATTACTTTTTTCATAATGCTTTTATTTGTGCAAGATAGAGTCCCCAAAGTGGAACTGTTGGTTTAGAATCTATGCCCACTATAAAGTTTAATAAAAGTTGTCATATTCCTTTTTTTTAAAGGTTGTGGCAGGGCACACTCCCACCAGCGATATATGAGTGCTTTTGTAACACCTTCCCAGTACTGGATATTATAAATCTTTTTTTTTAGGCCACTTTGATGGGTCAAAAAGATGGTATCTCATATTTCCAGAACTACTAGTAAGGTTTTAGCCATTTGCATGTTTCTCTTTGTATACTGCCTGTTTATTTTCTTTGTCCAGTCTTAAGTGATTTTTCCTTTTCTAGTGACTTTGAAGAGTTTTTTATAAGTTAGAGATTTAATCCTTTTTCATGTTTGTTGTAAATATTTCTCCCATTTGGTTATCTTTTTATTTCATTTATCGTATTTTTGCCATATAGAAAAGTCTTTCAATTTTATATCATTACATTCATCTTTTTTTCCTTTATCGCTTAAGAAAGTTTCTGCCCTCCAAAGATTATTAAAATATTCTCCTAAATTTCTTCTAGTAAATTATTATTTGAATTTTTTACATTCCTAGCTTTAATCCATTTGGAATTTATTTTTGCTTTTTGTATTTTGGGATTTTTTTTGTAGGGTACATATATGTTTGTAATGTTATCTCCTTGGTAGACTGACCTTTTCATCATTATAAAATTGTCTTCTTTGTCTCTAGTAACAATGTTTGTCTTAACGTCTATTTTGTCTGATATTAGTATAGCCATTCTAGCTCTCTTTTTAGTACTGTTTGCATGGTGTATCTTTTTAATCCGTTTACATTCAACCTATTGTGTCCTTGAGTCTGAACTATGTCTCTTGTAGACGTATGGTTGGATCATGTGTTTTTAATACATTCTCCAGTCAAGCCCTTCCCACCCCCTCTGGTGGCTGCAGTTGCTGCTTTTCACCATGGTTGTGAACTGTTGGTTTTCAAGGCTGCCACAGAGCTGGAGAGAAGGCATGGGAAATCGCCACAGAGCTTGCTGTTCTTACTGAGATGCATCCATTTTTCTTAAATAAGTGCTCCCTGAATTGCTGCAAGCCTTTGGTTAATTTCCAGAGTTCTGAAATGTTGATTTGGCCAATTTTGCTACTTTTCTCATTGCTTTCATGAAGCAGAGAATTTTCAGAGGTCCTTACTCTGCCATTTTTGCTGGCATCTGTCTGGAATTTATTTTTGTATATGGGATGAAGCAGAGATTTAATTCTTTTTATTTTTTTTTTTGAGAAAGACTTGCCCTGAGCTAACTGCTGCCAATTCTCCTCTTTTTGCTGAGGGAGACTGGCCCTGAGCTAACATCTGTGCCCATCTTCCTCTACTTTATATGTGGGATGCCTACCACAGCATGGCTTGCCAAGTGGTGCTATGTCCGCACCCAGGATCCAAACAGGTGAACCCCAGGCCGCCGAGAAGCAGAATGTGTGAACTTAACTGCTGTGCCACTAGGCCAGCCCCAAGATTTAACTCTTTTTTTTCCCTCAATGGATAACCAATTTTATAGCATAGTTATTAGGTAAATTATACTTTCCCACTGAATTAAAATGCCATCTTTTTTGTTTATTAAGTTTCCTTATGTACTTAGATATGTGTCTGGGCTTGCTTTTTGTTTTAAAGATTGGCCCTGAGCTAACATCTGTTGCCAATCTTTTTTTTTGCTTCTTCTCCCCAAAGTCCCCCAGTACATAGTTGTGTATTCTAGTTGTAAGTCTTTCTAGTTCTGCTATGTGGGACGCCGCCTCAGCGTGGCTTGATGAGTGGTGCTAGATCCACGCCCAGGATCCAAACTGGTGAAACCCTGGGCCGCCAAAGCAGAGTAGTGAACCCAACCACTCTTGCCATGGGGCCGGCCCCTGGACTAGCTTTTGTTTTATCCAATAAATTTGTTAAGGAAGTAATTTGTCGTCATCTTAGCCAAGTATTAGCTGTGTGAACTTGAGCAAGTTACTTCATTTCTCTCAGCTTCTCTCTCTTTACCTGTAAAATTGTGATGATAATCTCATTAAGACTGTTGAAAAGATTAAATTAGAAAATGTTATCAAGTACTTTGCATGGACTTGGCACATAGTAAGCTCAAATATTTTAATTTCATATTGATATTCATAAACATTTTTACATTTAAAGAGATGGTGAATTTTGCAAAAATGACTCTTTTACTCTTTAATTACAGTCTTGGATTATATCAATGGAGTGATAAAGTAGTTCGAAAAGTGGAGAGATTATGGGATGTTCGAGATAATAAGATAGTTCCTCACACTGTATATCTTCTAGTAACACCTCGTGTTGTCGTAAGTATTACTAAACTTCAGGTCTCATGAGCTATGTGCTCTTTTCCTTCATTATGATCCTTTCTTACCGTTATTGTTTAAGAACTTATGATTAAATTTCAGAGCCTATGATAGGAGAAATAATATGAAGGAGGTACAGTAAAGCTACAGACCAAGAGAAATCTGAGGAAATGGAAATTTGGCAATGGCTCTCAGTGCTCCATTCTACCCACTGCTTTAAGCCAGTGCTCCTCTGTTGTGATACTTCTTAGGATCACTGGTACTACTTGCATAATTGCTGGTCATTTCATTTGGAATCTGGATTAGTCAGGGTTCTCCAGAGCAACAGAACCAAAGGATGTGTTGACAGAGAGAGAGATTTATTTTAAGGAATTGACTCATGCAGGTGTGGTGGTTTTGAGAGTCCAAAATCTGATGGGGTAGGCTGGCAAGCTGGAGACTCAGGGAAGAGTTGCAGTTTGAGCCCAAAGGCTGTCTGCTGGTGGAATTCCTTCTTGCTCAGGCAAAGTCAGTCTTTGTTCTCTTAAGGCCTTCAACTGATTGGATGAGACCGTCTATATTGTGAAAGGTAATCTGCTTTACTCAAAGTCCACTAACTTAAATGTTACTCTCATCCAAAAACACCCTCACAGAAACATTCAGGATAATGTTTGACTAAATATCTGGGCCGCAGTACCAAGTTGATACACAAAATTAACCACGTCTGCTTATTTAATAATAGAAACCTGTTCTTCCTTCCTCCTTCCTTGACTACACACAGCACTCCCAGCCTTCTGGACTTTTGCACTGCTCTTGGGATATTTCCCATCCCTGGAGGTCTCTAACTGAAGGACAGACAAACCAAATGAGCAAAATTGTATTCTAATGAACAACTTATATTTCTTACAAAGACTGTATCTGTAATAAGAGTAGTTTATACCTGCATTAAAATTGTTATTGACACTAGAGTTACAAATGGCAATCATACTAATCTGTAACTTTTTTGAAATATATGTGACTAAAAGTCAAACTGTTCAAATACAGGAAAAATATTAAGACAAATAGTAATTTACTAGCAAAAAAGAATATGACTGTATAAAAATTTTAATTATACTAAAAACCATGTTTCTTGAAGATGTTCTTTCTTCTCACCCAAGTAATTATTTAATGGCTACTTTATTATACCCAGTGTGATAAAGAGTTTGCCATTATCTTTTTGTACTTTTGCAGAGTTTATTTTTTTTCTGATTCTTAGGATGAAGCACGAAAACATTTTAACTGTCCAATACTGGAGGGAATGGAACTTGAAAATCAAGGTGGTATGGGCACTGAGCTCAACCATTGGGAAAAGCGGTTATTAGAGGTTAGTTTATTTTAAAATTTTACTAGACATGTTTTTTCTTTAAAAAGTAATTCTTACTCAAGTTATTGAAACAGTGTAATAGGTTATAAAGTAAAAAATTTAATAATCTCTTTTCCTCTTCAGCTCTTCAGATCACTTTCCAGATATCACTATTTTAGGTTTTTTGTATATCCCTCCAGAAATATTATAGATAGATAGATAGATAGATAGATAAATAGATAAATAGATAAATAGATAGATATAGATATAGATGCACCCACTAGCACACACAGTTGTTTGGTATTTTAAAATAGGTTCATACATTTATGCGTCTTTTTTCACTTGATATATATTAGACATCTTTCCAAGGCAGTAATACAGCTGCTTCTGCTGTAATGTAATGTATGCTTTCCAAAAAAAGCTTTCTTCAAAATCAAACACTAAAAATAACAAGCTTTGTGAGAAAAGCAAATACTAGAGCACTGACAAAAGCAATAAGTCATAATAAAAGTACTAGCTCAGGGGCCGGCCTGGTGGCGCAGCAGTTAAGTGCGCATGTTCTGCTTCAGCAGCCTGGGGTTCACCAGTTCGGATCCCGGGTGCGGACATGGCACCGCTTGGCAAGCCATGCTGTGGTAGGCATCCCACATAGAAAGTAGAGGAAGATGGGCATGACGTTAGCACAGGGCCAGGCTTCCTCAGCAAAAAGAGGAGGATTGGCAGCGGATGTTAGCTCAGGGCTGATCTTCCTGGGGAAAAAAAAAAAAGTACTAGCTCAGTTTAAAAAGACATCATATTTCCAATAAATTAACTTCTATAAGTACTCTAGTATTTCTTTACCTTAAACAGCAACAACCACAAAAAGCAATGGTAGGTGGATGGGAGACTAAATCTGAGTAACGGGGACAAGAGTAAATGTACAGAGCTTAGAGAGAACCCTGCAATAAGCACTTCTAAGACAGAGCCTCTGGCCACGCTAAGCCAAGTGGAAGAACATGGAATGAATAAGCGTCATGTGCAGTACAGCGTTCCTCTGTTGCTCTGTTCACCTGTCTTCGTGTGTTTAGCTGCTATTGCTCCATGGCAGAAAACCTTAAAATCTAGAGAGAAATCATTATTAACCAACACAATTGCATATTATGCTGACGTCATTCCCTTATTTACCAGTCTCACATATGCTCGTTCACATTACAGAAACACATGCTTTAGTAGAATAGACTGTATACTTGAATCTACTCATTTTGTATAAGGTATAATCTACATAGTATTATACAAATGTGAAAACAGTCCTGAGTTAAACAACTATGTTTTAAATTTTTTATTTTAAAAATGTAATGAGCAATTTGTTTATATCTGCAGTGCCTTCCAGAAGTCATGCTCCAATGGGTGTTCTTAGGTTCAACTAAATAATCAGACAAACTCACAAGACCTAAACAGGCCGAACTGACCAAAAATTCAGTTAGAATGATACAAGAAAGAAAGCACGGGCTGCCAGCATGATTTCTCTTGTGCGCCACACAGCAGTCTAGGGGCTATCATCTGTGTCTCTCTCCCTCCCACTCCAGCTCAAATACAGGAGCACAAGACCGTAACAGAGGGGTGAGAGAACCAGCCTAATTTAGAAGTATCATATCCCAAATAAGAACCAATATCTTTTTTAACAGTTCCATTGATAGAACTTCCAGATCCCTGAAAGGCACATACCCATAAGAGTCAGTGCACACGGAGAAGTCTTAGACTGTGGTTTACCAACAGGCATTCAGGTTCATTTACAGTAGCCCCGAGTCCAGAGGCATATCAGGAGGTCTTTTTCCCTCAAGTGCTCTTGCCTGGTAACACAGTTGACATACCACCTTTATTAGGTTTCCTGGGGAGGAGAACTAGAAAGTTAACTCAAGGTCAGATTTGTTTATCCAGAAAAAGAAAGGCTAAATCCCTGGGAGTGGGATTTCTGGGTCAAAGGGTATACATATACATATATACATATATATATATATATATATGTGTGTGTGTGTGTGTGTGCATATTTATTTATTTATTTATTTATTTTTAGAGATCTATTTAGATAATTTAGGTAGTTGCAGCTTACATATGTCATGACTCAAGGAAGCAAAGTTATGAAAAGAGTGAAATTAATGCTTGTGCTGACTGTTCTTATCTAGGTGGCCACAGAGTAACAGTGAAACTTATGGAAGGCATACATGCTTATTTCTACCACGGGAATTTCAGTTTCTTTATTTTTCTTAAGCAGTTTTCTCAAGTGATTCCCTTTAGAAAGTGGTAGATTGGGCAGAAATGAATATTTATTTACTTTTCAGAAGATTTGAAAGTAGTAATTTTATTAATTTCCTTAACTGCTACCTTTCTTTGAAATCAACTTTCCGTCCTTGAACTATTTTTTAAAAAGCTAATGTTAAATTAGTTGAGATAACCATCCAGTGTTCAACATAAGGATGCGAAGAATGATCAGAGGTGCCCAAATATGGAAGATGCTTCTTAAGAGACAGTGAAGTCCTTACCGTTAGGTGACCTCCTGATAGGAATTTTATTATATGAATTAAAACACTGGGTAGATAATAGACCTTAATGATATTTTAGGTCCCTCATGTAACTACTTTGATCCTATTGATTCTATGATACTTGTTTTGAATATTAATGTATATTTCTGTGATCAAAAAGTTGAAAGTTGTATAAGCATTTTCTTTGTAATTCAGGCAAATATTCCCTCTCCCAATATTTTGTTAGTATCTGTCTCAACCGCTCACTTTACTTTGCCTAGATAGTGTAATATTTTTACAGCATTTTTGTTTCCATACATTTATCTTCATTTTCATCAGAGTTGTAAATGCTGGTTGTCTACCATTGCAGGGAAATTGTACACATTATAGACTTTTGAGGCAGAAAGTAGATTTCACTTTAAGCTTCAGTCTTGTCATTTTAAGGAAGGCTTATGTATTTCACTATTTTAAGTGAATATTTTGTCAGCCTCTCACACTTGAGACATTTTAAATATAAACCAAAGTAATCACAGAAATTATTGAGAGCTGCGAGGAGTCCAGTCTTCTAATTAAAATTTGTTGTTGATTTTCAGAATGAAGCAATGACAGGTTCACACACGCAGAACCGAGTCCTGTCTCGAATCACTCTGGCATTAATGGAGGACACTGGGTAAGACAGCTGTGAGAATATTATATGAATTATTTATTAAAATGAAATGAATGTTAAGATTAATATTAAGGTGAAATAAATATTAGCTTAAGAAAATACTGACAATTTACAGAGAAGTAAAATATACTTATTCTTTGAATTTTGTGCAGTTAGCTATCCATTACCTTTACAACTCCATGCCTTCATTCTGTTTTGTTTTTTTTTTTTTAAAGATTTTATTTTTTTCCTTTTTCTCCCCAAAGTCCCCCGGTACATAGTTGTATATTCTTCATTGTGGGTCCTTCTAGTTGTGGCACGTGGGACGCTGCCTCAGCGTGGTTTGATGAGCAGTGCCATGTCCACGCCCAGGATTCGAACCAACGAAACACTGGGCCGCCTGCAGCAGAGCGCGCGAACTTAACCACTCGGCCACGGGGCCAGCCCCCATGCCTTCATTCTGTAAATGTTTGAGGCCCTGAGGTATAGGAAGAATAGAGCAAAATCCCTGGCATTATGAGATTTATTTTCTAGTAAGTAGAGGCCATGCTAATATGAAGGAAAGACTAATCTAGATATTTTTTTATTGTAGATGAAATTGGTGATATATAGATTGCTGGTTTTTAAAGCAGTAGAACTTTCTGGTAAAGCAGTAGAATACTGTTTTTACATGGCTCCAATTGGAGTCTGTTTCCTGGTCAGCTCCTGAGTCCTTTTGACAGGACTCATTAGTTTTTGACATCTTCCTTGCTTTTTGATACATCACGCACCTTTTCCTAGATCTGGGCATCAGCCAACCCTCCAAAGAGTACTGGTTCCTTCTAATGGAGACGAGCTTTTACAAACCATAACCTAGGTAATGTGTTCATTGCTACTGGGTTGTCATTACTTCTCGTAATTTTCAGTGGACCAAGTTGGGAAATTCATATTTTTGAAAAGAAAACACTGGATTCCTTTTAGTGCCATTATAACTCTTTCCCATTTATCCCTGAACAGCAATGGCCAGCAGAAGTGATCCTCAAAAGTGGTCCTGCTGCTCTCTGCAACAACCAAACAATGCTACTTTCTTTAAGATACCAGTAGGATATAGAAGCATTGTGGCGGGCGTGAGTCACTAGTGAAATCATGTCACTGGTGAATTTTAAAGCATATTTTCTTTTTCTGAGGCAACACATCAGCAACGTGGGCCAGACATTCCTAAATGTCTGGCAATATTTTTAAATTGTAGACATGGAAATTAATTTTCATAAATCCATAAGACTTCAGTGTAAATTAACTAAGTTGCTTCTCCCAGTAAAAAACGTTATCATTTATCCATCCAGAAACCTGGGAATCATCTTTGATAACTCCCTCTCCCCACCTCTCACATCCAGTCATCATCAATCTTGCTTGATTTTTAGCTCTTCACTATCCCTGGAGCTGTCTCCTTTTTTGGTCACCACTGCCTTTATCAAGGCCCACCATTATCTTTTGCCTGGATTACTATAGCAGCTTTTTTTTTTTTAATCTGTCTTCCTGCATCTTAAGTGGTCCTTTCTATTGCCAAAAGCCATTTACACATTCTATACAAATACCCTTTAGAATTTTTTTTAGGCCAAGTGTCTCACATAGTAAGAAATACATCATGACCAAAGAATATACATACATGTATAATGGCTAAGAGCAAAGATGTTGACAAAAGTGCCAAGACCGTTTAATGGGGAAAGAGTAGTTTTTTCAATACATGATGCTAGGACTATTGGATATATACATGCAAAAGAATAAACCCCTGGGGCCGACCCAGTGGCGTAGTGGTTAAGTTTCTGTGCTCTGCTTTGGCTGCATGGGGTTTGTGGGTTTGGATCCTGGGTGCGGACCTACACACTGCTCATCAAGCCACGCTGTGGCAGCATCCCACTTACAAAATAGAGAAAGATTGGTGCAGATGTTAGCTCAGGGACAATCTTCCTTAAGCAAAAAGAGGAAGATTGGCAACAGCTCTTAGCTCAGGGCCAATCTTCCTCACCAAAAAAATAAAAAATAAACCCCTACCACACATGATATACAAAAATTAACTCAAAATTTGTCAAACACCTAAATATAAGACCTAAAACTATAAAACTCTTAGAAGGAAACGTAGGTATAAATCTTCATGATAATTGAATTAGACAATGATCTCTTAGATATGACACCAAAAACACAAGCAACTAAAGGAAAAATAGATAAATTGGACTTAAGAAAAAATAAAAGCTTTTGTGCTTGAAAGGATACTACCAAAAAAGTGAAAAGACAACTCACAAAATGGGAGAAAATATTTGCAAATCATCTATCTGGTAAGGGTCTGTTACCCAGAATATATAGGCATACCTCGGAGATATTGCAGGTTTGGTTCCAGACCACCACAATAAAGCAAATATTGCAATAAAGTGAGTCACACAAACTTTTTGGTTTCTCAGTGCATATAAAAGTTATGTTTATACCATACTGTAGTCTATTAAGTGTGCAATAGCATTATATCTAAAAATCAATGGACATACCTTAATTAAAAAATACTTTATTGGGGGGCCGGCTCCATGGTCGAGTGGTTAAGTTCACATGCTCCACTGCGGCGGCCCAGGGTTCGGATCCTGGGCGTGGACATGGCACCACTCGTCAGGCCACATTGAGGCAGCATCCCACATCCCACAACTAGAAGGACCCGCAACTAAGATATACAACTGTGTACAGGGGAGGTTTGGGGAGATAAAGCAGAAAAAAAAAAAGATTGGCCACAGTTGTTAGCCCAGGTGCCAATCCTTAAAAAAAAAAAAAAACTTTATTGCTAAAAAATGCTAACCATCATCTGAGCCTTCAGCAAGTCTTACTCTTTTTTTTTTTTTTGCGGGCGGAGGGTCTCGTAAAAATGCATTATCTTGAAGCACAACAAAGTGAAGCACAATAAAATGAGACATGCCTGTATCAAGAACTCTTACAACTCAACAATAAAAAGACAACTTAATTTAAAAATAGCTGAAGGATTTAAATAGATATTCCTCCAAAAAAGATACACAAGTAGCCAATAAGCATTTGAAATGGTTCCCAACAATAGTAGTCCTTAGGGAAATACAAATCAAAACCACAATGACATACCACTTCACACTCACTAGGATGGCTATAATCAAAAAGACAATAGCAAACATTGATGAGGATGTGGGAAAACTGGAACTCTACACTCTGTTGGTGGGAATGTAAAATGATGCAACTACTTTGGGAAACAGGTTGGCAGTTCCTCAAAATGTTAAACAGATTTACCATGTGATCTAGCAATTCTACTCCCAGGTATATATCCAAAAGAAGTGAAAACATGTCTGCACAAAAACCTGTACATGAATGTTCGCAGCAGCATTACTCATAATAGCCAAAAATCAGAAACAAACCCAAATGTCTATCAACTGATGAATGGATAAACAAAATGTGGTATATCCATACCAAGGAATATTATTTGGCCATAAAAAGGAATAAAGTCAAGAGAATCAGAAGACAAGCTACAGACTGGGAGAATATGTTTTCAAAAGACATCTAATAAAGGCCTGTTATCCAAAATATACAAAGAACTCTTAAAACTCAACAATAAAAAAATGAACAACACAATTAGAAAATGGGCAAAAGATCTGAACAGACACCTCACTAAAAAAGATATACAGATGGTAAATAAGCATATGAAAAGATGCTCCACATTATATGTCATAAGGGAAATGCAAATTAAAACAACAAAATGCCACTACACACATAGTAGAGTGGCCAAAATCCATAACACTGACAACACCAAATGCTGACAAGGATGTGGAGCAACAGAAACTCTCATTCATTGTTAGTGGGAATGCAAAATGGTATAGCCACTTTGGAAGACAATCTAGCAGTTTCTTACAAAATTAAACATAATCTAATCATAACAACCTAGCAGTTGTGCTCTTTTATATTTAATCAAATGAATTAAAAACTTATGTCCACACAAAATCCTGTACACAGATGTTTATAGCAGCTTTATTCATAATTGCCAAAACTTGGAAGCAACCAATTTGTCCTTCAGTATGTGAATGGATAAACTGTGGTACATCCAGATGATGGAATATTATTCAGAGCTAAAAAGAAACAAGCTATCGAGCCATGAAAAGGCATAGAGAAACCTTAAATGTATGTTACTAAATGAAAGAAGCCAATCTGAAAAGGCTACATACTGTATGATTCCAACTATAGGACATTCTAGAAAAAGCAAAACTATGCAGACAGTAAAAATCTCAGTGGTTCCCAGGGGTTAGCAGGAGGAAGGGATGAACAGGCAGAGCAGAGGAGATTTTAAGGGCAATGAAATTATTCTGTATGATAATGTAATGGTGGATACATGGCATTGTACATTTGTCCGAAACCATAGAATGTATAACACTAAGAGTAAACCCTACTGTAAACACTGACTTTGGGTGATTATGATGTAGCATTGATTGCAACAAATGTAGCACGCTGTTGCAGTATGTTGATAATGGGGAAGGCTGCCTGTTGGGGAGCAGGGGATGTATGGGAACTCTGTACTTTCCACTCAGTTTTGCTGTGAACCTAAAACTGCTCTAAAAAATAAAATCCTTTAAAGAAAAAAAAAGTGAAGTACTAATACATGCTACAACATATATGAACCTTGAAAACCTTATACTAAGTGAAAGAAGTCAGACAGAAAAGACCACATTCCATTTCTGAGAAATGTCCAAAGTAGGCAAATCTATGGAGACAGACAGTAGATCAGTGGTTGCCTGGGACTGGGGAATGACTACTAATGGGTACATAGTTTTTTGGGGGGTGATAGAAGTGTTTTGAAATTAGAGGTAATGGTTGTACAACTTTGTGAATATACTAAAAACATTGAATTGTACACATTATAAGAGTGAATTTTATAGTATGTGAATTGTATCTCAGTTTTTGAAAAAAACACACAAACGTTGAAATCAGAGCCCTAGATTCAAATCTCAGCTCTGCTGCTTCCTGGCTGTATCTTTGCCTCAGTTCTTTCATCTGTAAAATAGGAATAAAAAGTGATCCCTACTTCATAGAGTTTTATGAGGCTTTAATGAGTTAATATATGTAAAGCCCTTAGTACAATGTTGGGCACATTCTAAGTACCAACTAAGTATTAGTCATTATATATAAAACTGAACTGAAGTTTCGTGAAATGATATTTACTCTTGCTATCTACAATGCACTCCTTTTTTCTATTCTGTTAACTTTATTTATTTATTTTTAGAGATTGGCACCTGACTAACATCTGTTGCCAATCTTTTTTTTTTTCTCCTCCCCAAAGCCCCCCAGTACCTAGTTGTATACTCTTGTTGTGAGTGCCCCTGGTTGTGTTATGTGGGACGTCACCTCAGCATGGCCTGATGAGTGGTGCCATGTCCACACCTGGGATCCAAACCAGTGAAACACTGGGCTACCGAAGTGGAGCACACGAAACCACTGGGCCGTGGGGCCAGCCCCTCTATTAATTTTAAAAAGAGAGAGAAAGAAATGTTGATTAAAATCCTCTAAATTGAAGATAAACAAAATTGACAAACCGTTAGCCAGATTCACTAAGAAAAAAAGAAAGGAGTCTCAAATAAATAAAATTAGAAATGAAAGAGGAGAAATAACAATGGATACCACAGCAATATAAAAGATTATAAGAGAATATTGTGAAAAACTATATGCCAACAAACTGGACAATCTTGGAGAAATGGATAAATTTTTAGACTCTTATAACCTCCCAAAACTGAATCAAGAAGAAATAGAGAACCTGAATAGACCAATCACAAGTAAAGAGATTGAAACAGTAATCAAAAACCTCCCAAAAAATAAAAGTCCAGGACCAGATGGCTTCTCTGGAGAATTCTACCAAACATTCAAAGAAGATTTATTACCTATCCTTCTCAAACTATTCCAAAAAATTGAGGAAGATGGAAAAATTCCTAACACATTCTACGAGGCCAACATCACCCTGATACCAAAGCTAGACAAGGACAGCACAAAGAAGGAAAATTACAGGCCAATATCACTGATGGGCATAGATGCAAAAATCCTCAACAAAATATTGGCAAGTAAAATACAGCAATACATTAAAAAGATCATACACCATGATCAAGTGGGATTCATACCAGGGACACAGGGATGGTTCAACCCCCGCAAATCAACCAACGTAATACACCACATTAACAAAATGAGGAACAAAAACCACATGATAATCTCAATGGCTGCAGAGAAAGCATTTGACAAGATTCAACATCCATTCATGATAAAAACTCTCAATGAAATGAGTATAGAAGGAAAGTACCTCAACATAATAAAGGCCATATATGACAAACCCACAGCCAACATTATACTCAATGGGGATAAACTGAAAGCCATCCCTCTGAGAACAGAAACAAGACAAGGGTGCCCACTCTCACCACTCTTACTCAACATAGTAGTAGAGGTTTTGGCCAGAGCAATTAGGCAAGAAAAAGAAATAAAAGGAGTCCAAATATGCACTGAAGAAGTGAAACTCTTTCTGTTTGCAGATGACATGATTTTATATATAGAAAACTCTAAAGAATCCATCGGAAAACTATTAGAAGTAATCGACATCTGCAGCAAATTTGCAGGATACAAAGTCAACTTACAAAAATCAGTGGCATTTATATACTCCAGTAACGAACTAACAGAACGAGAACTCAAGAATATAATCCCATTTACAGTTGCAACAAGAAGAATAAAATATCTAGGAGTAAATTTAACCAAGGAAATGAAAGACCTATACAAGGAAAACTATAAGCTAGTACTGAAAGAAATCAATAATGACATAAAGAAATGGAAAGATATTCCATGCACATGGATTGGAAGAATAAACATAGTTAAAATGTCCATACTACCTAAAGCTATCTACAGATTCCATGCAATCCTAACCAGAATCCCAATGACATTCTTCACAGAAATAGAACAAAGAGTCTTAAAATTCATATGGGGCAACAAAAGACCCCGAATAGCCAAAGCAATCCTGAGAAACAAGAACAGAGCTGGTGGCATCACAATCCCAGCCTTCAAAATATAGTCCGAAGCTATAGTAATCAAAACAGCATGCTACTGGTACCAAAACAGGCACATAGATCAATGGAACAGAATTGAAAGCCCAGAAGTAAAACCACACATCTTTGGCCAGCTAATCTTTGGCAAAGGCGCCAAGAACATACAATGGAGAAAAGAAGGCCTCTTCAAAAAATTGTGTTGGGAACACTGGACAGCCACATGCAAAAGAATGGAAGTTGACCATTGTCTTTCTCCATACACAAAAATAGACTCAAAATGGACCCAAGGCTTGAAGGTAAGATCTGAAACCATAAAACTTCTGGAAGAAAATATCGGCAGTACACTCATTGACATCAGCCTTAAAAGGATCTTTTCGAGTACCATGTCTACTCCTACAAGGGAAACAAAAGAAAAAATAAACAAGTGGGACTTCATCAGACTAAAGAGCTGCTGGAAGGCAAAGGAAACCAGGATCAAAATGAAAAAACAGGGGCCAGCCCCATGGCCCAGTGATTAAGTTTGCACGCTCCACTTCGGTGGCCCAGGGTTTCACCGGTTTGGATCCTGGGTGTGGACATGGCACCACTCATCAGGCCATGCTAAGGCAGCATCCCACATACCACAACTAGAAGGACCCACAACTAAAAATATACAACTATGTACCGAGGGGCTTTGGGAAGAAAAAGGAAAAAAAATAAAATCTTTAAAAAAAAATGAAAAAACAACCCACCAACTGGGAGAAAATATTTGCAAATCATATATCTGACAAAAGGTTAATCTCCATAATATATGAAGAACTCAAACAACAGAACTACAAAAAAACAAACAACCCAGTCAAAAAATGGGCAGAGGATATGAACAGACATTTTTCCAAAGAAGATATACACATGGCCATTAGACACATAAAAAGATGCTCCATATCACTAATCATCAGGGAAATGCAAATGAAAATTACACTTAGATATCACCTTACACCCGTTAGAATGGCTATAATCACCAAGACAAAAAATAACAAATGTTGGAGAGGTTGTGGAGAAAAGGGGACCCTCATATGCTGCTGGTGGGAATGCAAACTGGTGCAACCACTATGGAAAACAGTGTGCAGCTTTCTCAAAAAATTAAAAATAGAAATACCGCATGACCCAGCCATCCCACTACTGGATATTTATCCAAAGAACTTGAAATCGACAATACAAAGAGGCTTCTGCACCCCTATGTTCATTGCAGCTTTATTCACAATAGCCAAGACATGGAAGCAACCCAAGTACCCATCAACCAATGATGGATAAAGATGATGTGGTATCTGTATACAATGGCATACTACTCAGCCATTAAAAAAAGACAAAATGGTCCCATTCACAACCACATGGATGGACCTTGAGGATATTATGTTAAGTGAAATAAGCCAGACAGAGAAAGACAAACACCGTATGATTTCACTTATTTGTGGAACATAAACTTATTGACAAAGAGAACGGTTTAGTGGTTACCGGGGGATGGGAGTTGAGGGGTGGGCACAAGGGGTGAAGGTGCACGTTTACATGGTGTCTGACAAATAATAATGTACAACTGAAATTTCACAATGTTACAAACTATTATGACCACAATAAAAAAAAATGTTTTTTAAAAAACCTTTAAATTGATCTCACAGCACACTAATGCCACTAAGAAACCCTGTTTCTTATGCTCCTGCTCCTTCAGCTAACTTGTGCTCATCCTTCTGGGTTTAGCTTAAAGTTGCTTCCTCAGAAAAATCTTTCCTAATTCCCTAGGCTAGCTTAGGTTTCCTTATTAAAGTGCTCCTGTTAGCATCTTATACTTAACCTCTGTGGTACTCATCAACCTTGTAATTTTTTTAAAATATGCGTCTTCCCCACTAGATTATAATCTTCATGAGGGCAGGACCTGTGTGAGTCTATTCATTGCGGTGGCCTTAGCATTTAGCAGAGTGCCTGCCGTGTAAGAAATGTTTAATAACTCTTGACTTATAGTACGGAACAGCTGCAAAGAAAAGGTGTCGAGAAGGTTTCAAGAAATGTGGCTGGAGTGCCTAGCTGGTGATTGAGTAACACAGTGCTGTTAGTGTGACTGCACTTAGCAACCTGGGCTAGCTATGGTAATTCCTAAGGCAATCTAGCTACTTTACATTTTTTCCATAGCGAGAAAGACTTCCTAACCCAGGCACTGCTGAAATGATTGACTAGGGGCATCTGTTACTATCTGGACAACTTGACCTGTTGTGATACCAAGTTAGCTAATTAACGTAACACGTTGTAGCTGTAGAGGTTCCAGGCACTGTGATATTGGAGTGCCAGGATTCATTTCTTCACTCTCTGCGTGAGAAACTTCTGTTCTTTGAAAGAGGAGCGTTTTGGAAGAAGCTATGTCACAAATTTCTGCTTGTGTTTAACTTTGAGGGAAGGTGGGTGGAGTGGAGGGGATGGTTTTTCTCATTCCCCTAGCCTTTGAGCCTATGTTTTTATTTACTGTTTTGGTAATGCTAAAGAGACAAGATATAAACAGATAAGAAACTATTTTGTATAATTTTATAACTTTTGTAAATTAATCTTGTCATTAGGAATAAAGAAGAAAAACTAATAAAAGTAGGTTCCTTGCCTTTGATTAAATTTGCCAGGAAACTAAATCAACGTTGGGTTTTTTTCCCTGAAGTTAGAACATTTTTAAAGTATTGGACATAATATTCATTTGTCTTATTGTAATGGTGTAATGTTTAGTTGCAAGCAGGGCCTGTGTTGATAGAATATCACAAATTCAAGGCCAGAGAAGCAAGAAACTAGGACCAACTGAATCCAATTAGGTAAAGGCTAGACAACTAGTAATTCCACTATTTCTTCCTCAGTTTACTCCCTTCTCTTTCTCTCATTCTCTTTCTGTTTCTTTGGCTCTCACTCTCCTTGTCTCACACCTTACCCGCTTTCTACTCTGTGACTTCTGTCATCTTTGAAAGTTAGAATGGAAGCATGCTTCGTTTTTATTTTTGTTTTCAAAGATGGAAGTACCGTAGCCATAAGACTGCAGTCTCCTGCTCCCTGTGCAGCAGGGGCTTTGTAAACGCTCGTGTGTGTTGAGGTCCTGTCTGCTCATTGCTGAGGTTTGTAATTGGTGTGCTGGAGTCGTTTGTAAATTGACAATAATAAAAAGTGCTTTGTTGAATTGTTTCCACAGCTGGTACAAGGCGAATTACAGCATGGCTGAGAAGTTAGACTGGGGCCGAGGAATGGGCTGTGACTTTGTCAGGAAGAGCTGTAAATTCTGGATTGATCAGCAGAGACAAAAGTAGGAATGCATTTCCTCATAATATCTTTGATAACAACTTATTTCTAATTTTGTTCTTTATTCTGAGCCTAAAATGTCACTATTTTCAAAATGTGGTCTAAATAGTTCGATTTCAAAATGTGTAGAAAACCATCTAAGGTGCTTGGTGATAATACAATAAATACTGCAGTATTGTTTTAAATCATATACTAAAAGAATCTACAGTATAAGAGCCAGAGCCATAAAGATTTTTGTTTAGCTTATAATTCATAAATCTATGTGTATTGAAAAATTTTTTGCATATTTTATCATTCTTATTGTTTTCTTCAGAGAATGCACTCATAAACATAGATGAAACTGTTGATTCAGTGTCAAAAAGCATAAAGGTACTTTTGAATAGTAGTTCTCAAATCTGGATGCATATCATAATCACCTAGCAAGCTTTTTAAAAATACATTCTCCAAGTTTGGGGAATACACACACATGTACACACACACACATTTATTTGTTTATGCATGTGTTTATATATTTATAAATATATATATATTTTTAACTTTTTCTTTCAAGGTAATTGTAGAGTCACATGCAGTCGTAAAAAAACATGCAGAGACCTCACGTACATTTTATCCAGTTTTCTTGATTGGTAACATCTTGCAAAACTATAGTACAATATCTCAACCAGGATGTTGACGTTAATACAGTCAGATAGAGAACGTTTCCGTTACAAGGATCTCTCATGTTGCCCAGTTATAATCATACCCACTTCCTTCCCACCCCAGCCCCTCCTTAGTCCCTGGAAAGCACTAATCTGTTCTCCATTTCTATAATTTTATCATTTCAATAATATTACATAAATAGATTCATACTGTATATAACCTTTTGGGATTGGCTGTTTTCACTCAGCATAATTTTCTGGAGATTCATCCAGGTTGTTGTGTCTATCAATGGTTTGCTCAATTTTATGGCTGAATAGTATTCCATAACGTGGATGTACCACAGTTTGTTTAACCCTTCTCAGTTTTTGGCTATTTGAATAAAGCTACTATAAACATTCATTTACAGGTTTCTGTGTGAACATAAATCTTCATTTCTCCAAAATAAACGCCTAGGAGTGCAGTTGCTGGGTCGTATGGTAGTTCCAAGTTTAGTTTTGTAAGAAACTGCCAAACTCTCTTTCAGAACGGCTATACCATTTGATAATCCTACCAGCAATGTGTAAGTGATAACAGTTTCTCCATATCCTCTCCAGCGTTTGGTATTGTCACGATGTTTTAGGTATTCTGAAAGGTCATAGGGATGTCTCCTTGTGGTTTTAATTTGCATTTCCCCAGTGGCTAATGATGTTGAACATATTTTCGTGTGCTTATTTGCTATCTATATATCCTCTTTGGTGAGATATTTCTTCATGTTTTATGCCAATTTTTTAATTGGGTTGTTTACTTTTTTACTGTAGAGTTTTGAGTTCTTTACGTATTCTAGATACTAGTCCTTTATCAGATATGCGGTACATATTTTCTCCTAATATGTAGCTTGTCTTTTTCTCCTCTTAATAGAGTCTTTTGTGGAGCAAAAGTTTTTAATTTTGATGAAGTCTAAATTATCAGTCTGTCCTTTTATGAGTCATACTTTTGGTGTCAAGACTAAGAACTCTTGGCCAAGGCCTAGATCCCAAAGATTTCCTTATATTTTTTTCAAAAATTTTATTGTTTTATGTTTAAGTTTGTGATCTATTTTGAGTTAATTTTTGTATAGGGTGGAAGACTTCCATCTGGGTTCATTTTTTGCATGTCAGTGTCCAATTGCCCCAGCACCGTTTGTTGAAAGGGCTTTCTTCCATTGAGTTGCTTTTATTGCCGTTGTCGAGAAACCAGTTGAGTGTATTTATATGGGTCCCTTTCTGAGTTCTCTGTTCTCTTCCATTGATCTATGTGTCTGTCATTCCACCAATACCACACAGTCCTTGATTACTGTAGCTATAATAAGACTTGAAATTTGGTGCACTGATTCCTACCACGTTATTCTTTTTCAAATCATTTTAGCTGTTCTAGTCCCTTTGCCTTTTCATATAAATTTTAGAATAACCTTTTCTATATCTAAAAAAAATCTTGCTGGGATTTTTCCTATGAATTGCATTAAATCTGTATATCAATTTGAGGAGAATTGACATCTTAACTATATTGAGGTTTTTTTTTTTTTTTAAAGATTTTATTTTTTCCTTTTTTCTCCCCAAAGCCCCCCGGTACATAGTTGTGTATTCTTCGTTGTGGGTTCTTCTAGTTGTGGCATGTGGGACGCTGCCTCAGCGTGGTCTGATGAGCAGTGCCATGTCCGCGCCCAGGATTCGAACTAACAAAACACTGGGCCGCCTGCAGCGGAGCGCGCGAACTTAACCACTCGGCCACGGGGCTAGCCCCACTATATTGAGTTTTTTGATCTATAAACACAAGAAGTGGAAAACATTCAGTCTTTCACCATTAAGTATTTGAAGTTCCTCTCTATTCCTATTTTTCTGAGAGTTTTTGTCATGAATGGATGTTGACTTTTGTCAGATGCTTTTTCTGCTTTGGTTGATACAATCATGTGATTTTTTTTTTTAGACTATTAATATAGTGAATTACATTGATTGATTTTCAAATATTAAACCAGCCTTGCATCGGTGACCTAAGCCCTGCTTAGTCATGGTGTATAATTATTCTTATATTGCTGAATTCCACGTAGTAATATTTTGTTATGGATTTTTCCATCTGTGTTCATGAGGAATATAGTACAGTCTTTGTTTCTTTTTTGTACTGTCTTTGTTTCTTTATATCAGGGTAATACTAGCTTCATAAAATGAACTGGAAAGTATTCCCTCCTCTTCTGTCTTCTGGAAGAGATTGTGTACAATTGATCTTAATTCTTCTTTAAATGTTTGGTAGAATTCTTCAGTGAAACCATCTGGGCCTGGAGATTTCTCTTTTGGCAGTTTTAAAATTGTTAATTCAACTTCCTTAATATTTGTAGGGCTACTTATATTAACTATTTCTTATTGGATGAATTGTGGTAGTTTGTGTTTTTTGAGGAATTGGTCCATTTTGTCTAAGTTATTAGATTTATGTGTACAGAGTAGTTTGTAGTAGTTCCGTATTATTGTTTTGGTGTCTATAGGTCTGTAGTGAGATCCCATTTCATTCCTGATATTGATAATTTGCATCTTCTCTCTTTGTTTCTTTTTCAGTTTTGCTAGAGGTTTGTCAATTTTATTGATCTTTTTAAAGAACTATCTTTTTGTTTCATTGATGTCTTCTATTGTTTTTCTGTTTTCAAATTCATTGATTTCTGCTTTTATCTTTGTTATTTCCTTAAGCTTGTTTTTGGTTTATTCTTCTCTTCTTTCTCTAGATACTTAATTATTGACTTGAGATGTTAACATCTTCCTGATGTATGTGTTTAGTGTATAAATTTCCCTCTCAACATTTCTTTAGCTGTGTCCCACAAATTTCACTATGTTATTCATTTTACTGATAAGTAAAAAGGGGTGACACAAATCACTTGCCCAGGGTCATATGGTTGGTGAGAGAGAGAGCTGGGACTCTAACTTCTCTTTCCGAGTCCAGTGCTTTCCCCATTAAATCACAGGTACTTCTTGTGTTATAGATGTTATTCTTTTCTCACCTGGGTTAGGTCTCAAAACTAAGTTACTCATAATTCCTACTAAGGAGTCTGACATCTGGGTTGTAACTCTACTGTGAAAAGAGCTGCTAATAAGCAGTAGCAGGAATCACCTGCAGCTGCTTTGGGGACAGCTAGTTAAATCCAGCAGTACAATTTGATCTGCTAGTGTAGTGGTTCCAAAATTCTGCTGCACGTTAGAGTCATCTAGAGAGATTTAGAAAATCTCCATGGCCACATTGCACCCCATATCAATTAAATCAGAATGTCTGGAGGTGGGAACGAGGCATTGGTATTTTTTTTAGAGATCCCCAGATGCCTGAAATGTGCAGCAAAGTTTGGGAACCACTTTTCCAGTGTTGAAGGAAGTATATATATAACTAACATTGCAGCTACAAGAGTTTAGAGAGATGTTTTTTCTTTTAACAGATGCAATTCTGTTTGGTCCCCTTTGGGTCCCAATTATAGGATCACCTAAAACCAAAAACAGAAGGAAATTTCCCCTAGTCTCTTTTTAAAAGCTAAAACTATTGGTCCCCTGAA
Organism: Equus quagga; assembly: GCF_021613505.1. Classification (NCBI taxonomy): domain Eukaryota; kingdom Metazoa; phylum Chordata; class Mammalia; order Perissodactyla; family Equidae; genus Equus; species Equus quagga. Next base: position 26,017,666 of record NC_060270.1, on the reverse strand, counting down.
TTCTCCTATCTTTCAACCATAATCCAGAGGTTGGTAAATTTTTTATGTGAAGGGCCAGATAGTAAATATTTTAGGCTTTGAGGGTTGTACAGGCTCTGTCACAACTACTCAACTCTACTTTTGTGTATCAAGAGCAGTCATAGACAAAACTAATGGGCATGGCCATGTTCCAGTAATACTTTATTTACAAAAACAGATTGTGGGAGAAACAAAGAAACAAAAAAGAGGTTGTGGGGAGGATTTGACCCAAGAGTTGAAGTTTGCTGATCCCTGTCACAAGCATTCAAATGTCCCACTTGTGAAACGATGTCCAGAAGTATTTACAGGACAGAAGCCAACTTCTAGCACCATAGGCCCGATCTGGCTATCTCCCTGAGTTATCTTAGAGATTCCTGTGTGACCCTTCTTGAGCACAGGGGGTGGTGCTTAACTTCACCTGTGACACCTCTCCTCCGTTGTTGGGTGACTGGCTGTGAGAAGGGGATAGTAGAGCATAGGCAGAGCCGTGCTCACTTGAATCACTTGAATCTACGTACACCCAAAATAAGGTTCTTTCTATGTTTTGAAACAACTAAAAATGATAAATTACCCAACTCCTCTGCCTAGCTTATTTGACATTAATATCAACTCTAGAGCTGTACTGTCCAATATGGCACCACTAGCCATATGTGTTATGTACTTTATATTTAACTTAATTAAAGTAAAATAAAGTTTAAAATTCAGTTCTTCAGTTGCACTAGTCACATTTCAAGAGGTTAATAGCCACTATGTAATTAGTGGCTACTGTATTGGACAGCAGAGATACATTGCAGAAAGTTCTGTTGGGTAGTGCTGCTGTCGAATTTGTAAGTCATAAATCCTGAACAACTCTAATTTTGAAATTTTTAAAATCAGTATTTTTTAACCTCTTTATTCTTCTTATTCATTTAGCCAAAACTCATTTTTTAATTAATTTAAAGTAAATGTAATGTACCGTTTTATTTTAGAGAAAAAGGAAATGCATTTCATGGTATCAAGAAAATGACTTAGTAAGAACTACTGGTCATATTCATTGGAAACTTCATCATAGAAAGTTATAAAATTGCCTTACATGAAGAGTTGATAAAAATGGTGCGGACAGTGAAATTATGTTTATTGGGTCACTTGTGTGTGCTAGGCACTCAGTGCTTTATAATTGAAGCTCGGGAAGGTTAAGGAAACTCAAGGAAGCTGGTACTTGAAACTGAGTCTGTGTGATGACTTAAGGACCTTTGCTTTCCTGTAAACCATGCTGCTTCAGTTTTACCCCAGTCTGTGGTAGGTGTTTTACACATTTTATCGCAAGAAGCTGTAATTCCCTAGAGATGTTTTATTGCTGTACTATGTTAAGTTAAATGATGCAAGTATCAATCTTCCTTATAATAAGAAATCTAACCTAGGCTTCTTTTCCTTAAGAAGCATATGGGAGAAGAGGAAAAATACCAGTGGTCCTATTACGATTTGGCAGAGCAGTTGTAATAGGATTTAGGAATACTGGAATTTCATTTAAAACATTTCTATTATGACGTTAATATAATATGTATTTTAACTATCAATACGATGACTGATCAGAATTATAGGTTTATTTGAAGGTTATTTTTACAGGACGCTGCAACAGATCCTGCTTTGGAAAATTGTAAGACTTCTTTTTGCAAATTTCACTTCCAAGATTAGATTTAACAGAGAACAGAACAAGTTGTAACAGTTATGAATATTCTCACCATCTTCATTTTGCACAAGAAAACAAGATTGTCCTGTGAATGTTTTTAGTTTAACAAATTGTCAGACAAGATTCTTTGAACTAGATTATGACACAGAAAAAATTTCACTGTATCTGGAAGACAGAGGGGACATCATCTCCATCTCTTTCTGAGACTCCATTTGTTAATTATGAAGATTTGTATTTTTAGGCAGGATTTGGAATTTCATTATTTGTCATTAAAAATGCAAATCAGGTCTGCAGAACTCCATTTTACTGGCAAAAATGAAGGAAGATAAATAGTATTTTATTTAATAATGGTGAAGTAATGTTATAATGCAGCTAGCATTAATCTTTCACATCTGCATTAAGCATTTTCTTTTACCCTTTGAAAAGTAAGTTTATAACCTGATTCAACAGTTAATTTTAAGTTCTTAGAACATATTGAAATTATAATGGAAAAGACAAAGCCATAAAATAGACCTGTAGTGTTTTCTGCAGAGTTCGATGCCGTGCTGTTTGTCTTTGTGTGCAGGAGGCAGATGCTGAGCCCTTACTGTGACACGCTCAGAAGTAATCCATTGCAGCTAACCTGCAGGCAGGACCAGAGGGCAGTTGCAGTGTGTAATTTGCAGAAGTTTCCGAAACCTTTACCTCGAGAGTACCAGGTAACACTTCTTTTGAGCACAATTTTAAGAATCAACTTTCTAAAAACAAGCCTTCATTTTAATTAGAAAGGTGAATTCTCCTAAGTTTTTCAATTTATAAGGCCCCATTTGTTTTCTGTAAGTTAGAAAAAACAGAATTCCTCCATTTCTTTATAACCAATGTGCTAATCGATAGCGATTAATACTTAGCAATGCCTTGTAGTAATGGTCAGAGGCATTTGTAATATTTATTTGATCTATTTTTAAACTCTTTTTATTTTCTTCTTAATTGTTTCCAAAGTCTTTGTCTTTGATTTCCTCTAATTTACACAGAAAACAAGGTCTTTAAAGAAAATAACTGAGATACTCTTAATTAATTAGAAAGCTTAGTAGTTCTGCTTTAGAAAAGGTTTGACTCATGGGATCTAAAAGGTGAAGAACATGGTCCCACATGTTCAGTCTTAATCTCTGATTTGACCTTGAGTTTTTTGTTGCATTGGCTCTCTCTAAGAAGCCTTATCTCTGCCTACCATTTACAAAGGACCCTTTAGGCAGAAATGATATCTCAGAAATTAATTTAAAATGATTGCTGCTAAATTTTGAACTTCCTACATATGTTTGTGACCCTGCTGAGTGCTTCGGACACCATAAGATGGCAACTGTATTTCTAGGCATAGTAATATAATTAAATGAGTGGGTGTAAAATGTGAAATCTTTAAAATGTATCTGATACGCGGTTCCTTTGGTGTTCGAAGTATTTTATATATATGATCTCATTCATTTTCTCAGTTTTATTTTTTCAAGTTTCTCAAAACAACATATAAATTGTCTCCTAAAAACACTTGAAGTACATTATATTTAAATATCTTAATTGTATGCGTTAGTTTTGTGTTTTGTCAACTCTTAAAACTCTTCCTCTTCACCCTTTTAAAACATTAGTCAAATCTTGTCATCTAATAAAAAACTTAGACTAATTTACTTACCTTGCTTGTGTGTAAAACTATACCAACCTCGAAATACCCCTTAGGTAGTGTATTACTATCTTTGTGTTGTACTGTATTTGAAGAGAAGTCCATTAATATCTTCTTTGTACTATACGACGTTAGAGGGTTGCTATAAATTGCCTCTGTGCTTCGTTTTGATTATACAGAATGCTTCCTACTCTCCTGTCTTCCTAATCATTTTTTTTGTAGTACTTTGATGAACTCAGTGGAATACCTGCAGAAGATTTGCCTTATTATGGTGGTTCAGTAGAAATTGCTGACTACTGCCCTTTCAGTCAGGAATTCAGCTGGCATTTAAGTGGCGAATATCAGCGCAGCTCAGATTGTAGAATATCAGAAAATCAACCAGGTTAGTAGTCTAGTGAAACGAAATGTTATTTACGTACTAAAATTACATATCGGCAATATAAAATAGTGGTTAAGGGCACAGACTCTGGAGCTAGACTGAGTTTGTGTTGTTGTTCCACTGCTACTCATCTGTTGGAAGTGACTTAACTTTCTCTGCCTCAATTTCCTCCTCTGTACAAAGGAGATGATAATACCTATCTCATAGAGTTGTTGTGAGAATTAAACGAATTAGTGTAGTAGGTGCTTAGAATTCTGACATATGAAAGGATTGTTAGCTGTTATTAGACACACTTGTGTGTGTTCATATACGCTGCTTTTTAGTAATACCATATATCTGCGTGACACTTCTCCTTTGCAAAGCATTTTTATTTTATCATTTTATTTTATTCTTCCAAAAACCTGATGAGAGACATAAAGAAGATGATGTTGAATTTCACAGATGAATGGACACTAAGTAATATAGTTAATTGGTGTCAGTGCAAGATCCTCCAATGCAGAGCTCTTTTTATTAAATCATATTAGATACCTCATTTTTTCCTTTCCTGAGGAATGTGAATTTTATGTGATTTAGAAGTGACTTGTCATTCTCCAGATATCAGAATAATACTATTGTCCCATGGCTAGTAAAGATGTATTGCCATATTATTTATTCCCTTTTAATATGTATAAATGAATAGATCATCAAAGGAATAAACAGTATGGCAATTGGATATTCAGCAATAGTAGTTATATTGCATACTAACCACCTCTGTAAACAAAATGTTCTCACATCTGATATGTTAATAAAGAGCAAGAAGTAGTTTTTTTCTCTGTGGTCATGAAGATTTTTAAGCTGGTGGTTTTTCCCCCTCTTATTCCATATTTTATTACAGACTAAGACATTTAAAATTTAAATTTCCGTAGTGTTTTTCATTTTATTCTTAAACCTGGCAGATTTAACTGGATTTGTACAGTAATTTTTTTCACCACTCATCTACTTAATAAATGTCTAAAGACTTATAACTACTCAGCAGTTCCATGTTAAACAAAAGTGCACAGATCTGACAATTATGGATTTGCCAAAAATATAGTATCACATTTTATTGTTTTAGAGTTGGACTTGGCAAACGTTTATTGTAAAGAGCAAGATAGTAAATATTTTAGGCTTTGTGGAGCATACAGTCTCTGTTGCAACTACTCAACTCTGCTGTTATAGTGTGAAAGCAGTGATAGACAACCGTAAATGAATGAGTGTGTCTGTGTTCCAATAAAATTTTATTTATAAAAACAGATGGTCCTCCAGGTTTGGCCTGAGGGTTGCAGTTTGCTGACCTCCTTTTTTCATTTGACACTGATCACTATGTTTTTCAAGGACTTTGAAATACTCATAAATAAAAGAAATATAGAGTCCTGTTTTATTGTTTTACATTTCCTTTCTTAGCTTATACAATTAATATTTTTCAAAACTGACATAAAATACTTATCTTTATAATATTTCAAAATGGGTTAATTGAACTGTCTGCTTTGAAAAGATGAAACTTACTTGTATTAAGTGTAAAGAGAACTAATTATTGCTGGGCTGTGAGAGCCTCATCCCTTTGCCCATCAACTGTTTAGAGGTCATTTAGTCCACTCCACCTGTTTAGAGGTCATTTAGTCCACCCCACTCCTCTGCAGGTTTCTGCTTAGGCTGAGAGTAGATTAGCCTGCTATTTATGGACTTCCAGCAGATGGCCTAAGATGAAAATTCAAGAAAGTTTTGCAAAAGTTGCAACACCCCAAAAAAGCCTTCATTACATACATCACTTGCCTCGTGCTGTCTTGGGTCACTTGGGAGGTAACTCCTGCTTAGACCTCCAGTGAGGAGGATTCTTAATGTCATTTCCTCTTTTTATCTAACTTAGATACTTTAGGCCCAGTTTTTTCTCTTGTTTCTAATATAATAATTTTTTCCCACTAATCCCTTTATTGAGAACCCAGTTTGAGTTTGGAGCCCCGTTTCTCTTGATTTTTTTAATTGAAAATTTCCATTAAACATGTTTGACTTTTAAAGCAACTTTTAATCATAAGAACAGAATGCTTCAATTTCTTGTTCTTGGAGCCATAAGTAAATTTTTAAGAAAATTTTTCTGGTTTGCTTCAGATCTTTTTAAAAACTATGGTGCTGAAAAGTACGGACCTCATTCAGTTTGTCTAATTCAGAAGTCAGCGTTTGTCATGGAAAAGTGCGAGAGGAAGCTGAGTTACCCAGACTGGGGGAGTGGATGTTATCAGGTAAACTGTAGGATTGTTAATAATTATACCAAATGCTGTATAATTTTATCTCATTATATGCTTCTTATATTTTAAAATACATTTTTTTAATCTTTTCATATAGCTAATTTACTGGTTAATACTTTAACTTCTCTTGTTTATTTATGTAAATATTAGTTTGAATGCTTGTGTTTTGTGAAAATACTGTCATTTCTTTGGGAGAAATTGCCTTTTCCATTTGTTTAAAAATATATATAATTGCTATAGATCAGCAAGTTTGTAATAATTTTGCTTCTGGACATGTATCCTAAGGTAATAATAGAAAATATGTAATTTTGTTCTTAAACAAATATTACTTTGTAATGGAAGAAATTTGCAATTTTATTTCATAAGATCTGAGGAAAGCATGGATTTAAGAATTAATAAATCAACTACTGGTTGATAATAGGGTTTTTTCCTTTGAAATTAGAAATCCAAAGTGGATAAACTACTATTTTCTTAATTATCTTATTTGCACATCTGATATTAAGCGACGCATCACCTTATTAAGAACGTATTAAGATACAGGCATTCTGTAACATAGGAGCATCCAACTTAGAGAATATTTCTCACCCTACTGATGGATGTCAGAGAGGAGAGGCGATCCCGAGAACTGAGAAAGAAGAATTTGTTGTGCCATTTCAGCTTCAAGAGCTAAATAGACTTCTGGAGCTTGGAATTTAACTATTATTTTTCAAGTTATTTATAAAATTAACTTTTTTTGATAACAGCTTTATTGAGATACAATTCACACACTGTACAATTCACATAAATCTATCTTTGAAACCTTAATAAAAGATAATTAAAAATAAACACTTTCTAGCCATAATCTAACTGTATCCAGCAACCATTTTCTGATAAATTCCATTAAAGATTTATGTATTGACTAAATACATAGTTTTGACCTAGTTGTAATCATAATACATAATTTTGTTTTACTGCCTTCACTTAGTATGCAGAGCAAACACCTTTTCCAAGTTTTTCCAATAATTATACTTACTATTCTTTATGGATGTAGAACATTGCATCATTTTTAAAGTATCATAATTAGGGAAGTCATTTCCGTGTTAAATATTGAGTTAATTTTCACTTTTCACTATATAAAAGTGTTGTTATAAGTATATTTACATATTTTACCTTTTTTTAAATTTATTTTTTGAAATAAATTCCCGTAAGTGAGAATATTAGGTTAAAGGAGATAAAGCTAGAACAGTGGCAACTATAGTAGGAGAATGACCTTTTCAGACTATTTAAATGTTTTATTAACACCAGCACCACCACTGCAAAGGAATTATGTAGATTTGTAATACCATCTGCAAAGATTGAATGTCCTTGGCTTCCCTGTGCCTAGTGTTGTCAGTTAATTTTGCTAATTTAATACTAAGCACCATTTGTGTGAGAAACTGTATGATTTCCAAACAATTAACATACGATTACCTGGATTTTTTGTTGTTGTTGTTTGTTCTACTTATTTTGACAGTGAAGTTGCAAGAATGATACAAAAATATTTTTTGAGTCATTTAAGTACAAATTGCTTCTATGTTGCCTCTTCAACCCAAATACTTAGTGTTTTTCTTATAAACAAGGACATCCTCCTACGTTATTATAATATTACCCCCAAAATCAAGAAATTAACATTGATGCTTCTAATTCTCAGACCCCATTCAAGTTTGCCGATTGTCCCAATAATGTCCTTGTAGCAATAGGATCTGGATTAATATCACATGTTTCGTAGTTGTCACATCTCTGATCTCCTTCAATCTGTGACAGTTCCTTTTATAACCTTGACTAGCTTTTAAAGATTACAAGCCATTTCTTTTCGAGGATGTGTCACAATTTGGGTTTGTCTGATGTTTCTTCATGATTAGATTCAGGTAATGTATTTTGAGCAGTAATATCACAGAAGTGATGCTCATGTTCTTCTGGTGATACTCTCTTTTGATTTGTCCCTTTGTTAGTGATCTTGTTGGCATCTGGTAGACTTCTCCACTCCACTTTTTCTCTTTTAATTGATTCCCTTTGTAATTAATAAGTATCTTGGGGGCAGATACTGCGTCAATAACTTACTTCTTACCATACTTTCATTTTATTAATTTAGGTATTTGTATCATTATTGACTCATGGATTCCATTTTATTCAGTGGGTATTACTGTAACTATCATTACTTATTTTGATATTTAAGTTCCCCAAGATTTGGCCAGGTGAAGCCCCTTCAAGCTGGTTCCTGTGTCCTTTTACCCCATTCCACCTCCTCCGAGGGGGGCTCCAGCCTCTCTGCCCTCCGTTGTATGGCTGTGTGGGTCTCTCTGACTGTTTTTTGTGCTGTGTTTGAATGTCCTCTGTTGGACTATAAATGACTTTTTCATTGTATGTTGTAGGGGAGGAATTACTGGGAATGCTTACTCTGCCATGATGCTGATGTAACTCGTCAATATTTTTGATTCCAGTCCAACGCCAAAGAGTTCATTTTAGTTTTCCCCCTTTCCATATTTGTAACTCCTCTCTCCAACAGTGAGAAATCTGGCTCTCATTGTCTTCCATATGCTTACTTATTTGGTCTGTCCACTTCCTGTCCATCTTTGCCCAGCCCTACGTGGTTATCCTCCTCACCCACTCCAGCTCTGATACAACTCACCAGGTCACAACATCTCTCCTTCACTGTGATCCAAATCCTGTGCACATCTTTAGAACATAAATGTTCTTTCTTCCACAAAAATTTCTGATCTTTATTGCTCTTGTTTCTACCATTTATTGAGTCTTAATCATGAAACAGTCTGACATTGTTAATTTTGGGGGAAAAAAGTTTAAATCCCACCCTTCTTACCTCAATTAAAGCTGCTAGAGGGCAGGCATTGTGTTACAGACTTCTTTGGTATCCCCTTCAGCACCAAGCGTGGTGCTCAGTCAATTCTCACTTAAAAGAATAATTACTTGCGCTGTAGCTATGGTGATGCTCACTAGATGTGGATTGTTGAATGACAGGCTTCTGGAAGAGGTTACATTTTGTTGTTGTTTGGTTTCTTGATACCTTATTTAACTTAAATTTTCAAATGAGTATTATATTTGAACTTGATTGATGATAGAGTTATTTCAAAAATAACTCCAGGGGCCGGCCCAGTGATGCAGCCATTAAGTGTGCACATTCCGCTTTGGCAGCCCGGGGTTCGCTGGTTTGGATCCCAGGTGAAGACATGGCACCGCGTGGCAAGCCATGCTGTGTTAGGCGTCCCACGTATAAAGTAGAGGAAGATGGGCACGGATGTCTGCTCAGGGCCAGTCTTCCTCAGCAAAAAGAGGAGGATTTGCAGCAGATGTTAACTCAGGGCTAATCTTCCTCGAAAAAAAAAAAAGACTCCATTGCTGAAATATGCTTTTGAAACTCCTCTTTTGAAACTTCCTTCAGAAATAGTTTAGTAGCCATCTAAGAGAATAGATTTTAGTATTTTGCATCACACCTATGTTAACCTTCTGTTAACCAGTTTAGTCAACTACCTTAACCAGACTTGGTTCTCGGCAACTTTTGGGTATTTCCATAAATTACATCTACTTACAAAGTAAAAAGTTTCCACCATCAGACATGTTCAGAAGCATGCACTTGCTTTGAAGCTAATTCCAGGAGAGAAGTTCCAGAAATATTTAAAGTGAAGTAGCATAATTGAAGTTAATCTGAAATCTTTGTAGAAAACGACTTTGAAGAAGCCACGGTCATTTTAAATTCTTTAAAAGTTAGCTTTAATGTGTTTGCTTTTTGAAATGGGCTTCATTAGTTCCCCCTTGTAGTTGAGATATGAGTCCTGCCTTTAAAGATGTTACCAGTCTGTATAAAAGCACTAAGATCATTTTTGTCTCTGAGCAGAGGATCTGGGATAGAGAAAAAGAAGAAAGAAATTTTACTTTGTACATTTTTGTGCTGTGTGCTTTTTCTTTATAATGAGCATATATTATTTTTATAATTTAAAACTAATACAATTTGATTTACAAAATTTAGTGATTTGTGGAGAGAATGACATGATTAATGACTCTTTGACAGAGATTTAAGCTGAAGTATGTGAGGATACTGGAATCTGCAGAAATGTTATTCTTGATAACTTGACTTCAGTGGTCTGTGATTCCAACTTGTATGTATAGCTGTGTGTTGCCTTATTTTTTTCAAGAAAAGTGTCCAGAGCTTTTATCAGATTTTTGAAAGTGCTAGACTAAAAGTTTAAGAATTACCAGAGAGTGAAACTCCTTTAGAACCTGAATTACCTAACCCTCTTCATATGAGATTAAAGATACGCCCACATCCCACATTGTGTTTTATAGCCAGTATTTTTAGTAAATTCTAACAGATTTTCCTGCAGTTGAAGGAGAAGGCTCGCATACTGGAATCTTACTGATCTGATTTTTTTTTTCCTATTGGAAGGTTTCTTGTTCTCCACAAGGTCTGAAGGTTTGGGTCCAGGACACTTCATATTTGTGTAGTCGGGCCGGGCAAGTCCTCCCTGTGAGTATTCAGATGAACGGCTGGATTCATGATGGAAACCTGCTCTGCCCGTCGTGTTGGGACTTCTGTGAGCTCTGTCCTCCAGAAACAGATCCGCCAGCTACTAACTTGAGCCGAGCTCTACCACTGGGTGAGTGGTTTCCATGGCTGGGGAAGGAAGAGGGGCTTTTCTGATCAGATTTGAAAATTCCCTCCAAGGAAACTCTCAAACAGGTTGAGCATCTTCTCTTCTAATTGCGGTTTTATAGGAAAAGCTCCTTCCCTGTTGTTAGAAATTGAAGGTGGATGAACTTGACAGTTGTATTCAGTAAGAGCAAGGAAACTTTCTGTGTGGAGAACCTCTGAGTTGCACAAAAAATTCACTGAAGGTTACAAAAAGTGAATGTTTCAACCATTCATTTTGAAACTAACGGTAAACAAAATTCTGCTCATTAAATACAAAAAAGCAATTGAATATATGTTAGTTATAATTAGATGAATTGAGAGAGAAAGACACTGGAAAAGATGCTCAAAGAAGGGATTGACAGGCCCGTAAAGAAGAAGAGAAAGGTGCGGGAGGATACAAATAGCCACACACGGTGAGGGAGAAAGACAGGCTGCCCAAGACAAGGTGGTTTTCGCTGAGAGATATTTTACTGATTCTGTGGAAGTCCAGGGGCTAGAATTGAGACCAATAGCTTGAAGTCGTAGGGAGACAGAGTCCATTGAAATCCTTTAGAGGCAGCAGAAGAATGGAAAGGGCTGCCTTGAGAAGAGCGCATTCCTCATTAGTGAAGACGTGCAGACTGAGACTGATGACCCATTTCTAAGAGTTATAAACAGAATTCACGAATTCTAATTAAAGCTTTGATCTCTGATCTGTGAGAGTTTAATTAAATGACCTGTGAGATTTTACGCAGTTTGACATTTTAGAGTATGAATAATAAAGATCTTGTGCAATGTTTCATTTTCTCAGCTGCAGGTATTTTTTAAATGGAACCATGTAGCCCTTTGCCTATTCCATGGCCTGGTTGGAAATGGAGGGCTACCTTCACTTTGCAAATCAAAGTTTCTCCACCTCTAACATTTAGTTTCCTTTCTTTCCCAAATCCTGGGGGCTTTCTCTAGACTTGAGCTCTAAGTAGAGGGTGAGTTTTGGGAGATCAGTGCTTGTGTGGGGCTGCCCAAGATTTGGTGGTTTAGTAGATCTCTAGGACTCACAAGACTCAGCCTCTAGTTGTACTTATGGCTAAGATTTGTCAAAGGGAAAAGATAGAAAGCAGAATCGGCAGAGGGAAAAGGGGCAAAGGGGCCAAATCGGGAGGAAACCGGTTCCCAGATGCCAGCTAAAACCCATCTTTACAAGCAGGACTTTGAAAGGATGGTGATCTCAGGCCTGCTGTGTTAACTCTCTTCTGCACAGTACTCCCGTGAGTCAGCTGAGTTTTCTGCAGTTATTATAGTAATAACACAATAAATAGTTTGAAATGATATAAGATCTTAGGTCCTTTTGATGTGGTATATAGTAAATGTAGTGTTAAATGCTCTTAGTTAACTTTTGTTCTTAATATGAAGCTGGTAGGATGACTTAATTTTGTTGTTACTGTTAAATTGCCTTGGCTAGAATTAGAGGGCTGCTGGTCCACAAGTAGATGGTTCTGATGGAGTTCCCATTCTCAGGCCTAATCTCAGAGTTACCTATAAGAGACTGTCACCGTCTCATTGTCCAAGAGATGAGCAGAGATTGAGCCTTTAGCAGTTAGAGTTGAGATAGAGAGAATTACTGAAGCTGGTTCAGGGGTAAGACTCTTAGGAGTACAGTAGAAGAATGTGTAGGAATGAGGAGGAAGCCAGACCAGGTCAAGGTGCTATGAAATGATTAGTTCTTGTCCTTGGAGCATGACAGAGACAAGTGAATCTGTAGAAAGAAGGTGAGGAGTAGAGATTACAAACCACCCCAGCCCCTCCACCTCCACCAAACTGCGCCGTAGGCTCTAATTCTTCTTATCCTGCTCCCTCTTTATCAGTCGCCCTTCTGATATTGTGGTGCGATGATGGGATTTCGTTCTCTGTTGACCAGTTAGTTCTATGAGGAAGCATGCTCAAAAGAGCACTGTAACTTCCACAATTTTGAAACATGGGTAAACTATTACAAGAACAGATACCTTTTTGGCATTGCTTTTTAAACATTATAAATATCACTATTGAAATTTTAAAATATTCTGACTTCCCATATTTGTTCCTGTGTTTGAAGAGAGCACACAGTGAGAGTTTACTGAGTATTTATTAAACTGTGTGCCAGGGACTATGGCAAACTTTACATATGCTGTTTCTTTTAGGTAAATAGTTTGTTTATATTGTTATTATGACCACCAAACTTGTAAAAATAATATTTGATGCTTTAAATGTACTTGTATGGGAAATGCTAATAATTAGAATTAACCTATGATGAAGCTTATGAAACAAATAATCATCCCTAATCTATCTGTGAATTTAAGTATTTTTTTTTTTGGTTTTTAAGTATGCCTTCAAAACATTAAAACTGTTAATATTCTGGAGGAAGTGTGAAAGATATTCCTTTCCCCAAATTCTTCTGATTTTTCTTGTTTTTGTTCTCAGATGTTAGTTCACATGGGCTTTCCCAACATTTGTAATTTCTTTCAGAATTTAAAACTTTCATCTTTTCTCTCTCTTTTTCCCTGGTCATCACTTCTACGTGCTAGAGTGTGATTAAATAGTTTTCCTATATTGCCTATGATAGTTTCCATTACTGAATATGAAAGATTTATTTCTAAATTCTTTCTGGTCTCTTCAGATTGTAGGGTTTTTTGTTTTGTTTTGTTTTGTTTTTTAAAGATTTTATTTTTTTCCTTTTTCTCCCCAAAGCCCCCCAGTACATAGTTGTATATTCTTCATTGTGGGTCCTTCTAGTTTGGCATATGGGACGCTGCCTCAGCGTGGTTTGATGAGCAGTGCCATGTCCGCGCCCAGGATTCGAACCAACGAAACACTGGGCCGCCTGCAGCGGAGCGCGCGAACTTAACCACTCAGCCACGGGGCCAGCCCCTGTAGGGGTTGTTTTTGTTTCCATTTATTGAATGCTGGACACTTTGCTAAGTGCTTTGTGTCTATATCTTATCGTCTCCAATTCATTTGGAAACACCCTCTTTGAATCTTTTTGTTTAAGGAGTGCTATCACAGAAAATGCAATGTTTTTGAAGGACAGCAAGGGTTCCAAAGCTGCCATTAATGTTTTAATAGCTTGTTAAATTTTAGTGCCACAGTAGATAACAACTAGTTCTCCTCCTATTTTGGGGGGGCCAAATTGAGAATCAAGAGATAAAGGGATATGCCTGTGTTATTAGTGACTCCAAAGTCCATTCATTATCCAGCTAAGACCACTCTCCCTGATGCTCTAGGCCAGAACTTGTCCAGTAGAACCTTCTGAGTTGATGGAAATGTTCTGTAGTCTGCACTGTCCAATACAATAGTCATTAGCCACATGTGACTACTGAACATGTGAAATGTGGCTAGTGTGACTGAGGAACTAAATATTTTATTTTGTTTTAATTAATTTAAATTTAAACAGCACATGTAGCTAGTGGCTGCCATATTGGACAGTGCAGCTCTAGATCAGAGGTTCTCCAACTTTAGCATGTATCAGAATCATGTTAAAACAGATTGCTAGGCCTCACCCCTGGAGTTTCTGGTTTGGAAGATCTGGGTTGGAGCTGAAAATTTGCATTTTTAACAAGTTCCTGGTGATACTGATGTTGCTCATCCAAGAACCACACTTTGAGAAGGACTGTTTTTGACTGAGTGGGATTTTTCTGAGATTTAACAAATACCAGCTGATTCCATTGGGGAAGAATAGAAGTTCCGCATGGTTTACCTGCATCACATGCATTGAAATAATTTTTAAAAATAATTGTTCCACACTGTATAGTGCTCAGAAGAGTAGGCTCCATGCCTTGAGATTATCATTCCATTTATTCTATAGCTGAGGACCAGCCCTATTTTTCTTACCTTTTAATCAAGTTAGACTTGAAGCTTGGTTGGTTCTTTATTCGTCCAAGTATTAGAAAGGATAGCTCATCCTAAAATAAAGTCAGGTTGACCTGGTCTCTTGATTGCTATAAAAATGTTTTCCATTCTGAGAATTGTTTTGGGAAATAGTTTTAGCCATGAGAACAACTCAGGGATGAATTAAAATACATGCCTAGTGCCCAAAGCCCATAGAATCTTCTGCTGTTTCCAAATAAAGCCTAGGGTGATATGAATAGGTGGGTAGATATTTAAAGATCAAGGGCTTTATGTCCTCGTTTGCCTGGGACAGTCCATTTGCCTATTGTACTGGTATAATTATTAATAGCATTCCTTTGTGTTAAAATGAGCAGAGAACAATTTAGTTGATCTAAGCAAATTTTATTTCACACTTCGTGAAGTTCAGAGAACTCTCAAGAGACCAGAGAACTACAAAATAAGGGAAAATGGCTACAAGCAGAAAACAAGGAAGAAGTACTTGGCTTAAGTTGATTGGCTGAGGTTGTGTATCTGACCTTATTTAGAAAGATCAAGGAAAAAGGAAATAACTGTACAGTCCAGAGTTGGCTTGGCTGTTGGAGATTGGCTGTCTGGATATAATGTGTTTCTGGTCAAATGGAGCATTTACGGGAACACAAAAGGTAACTAAGTTGCAGTTTGCTGACATAGCACCATGGGCAGGAGTGGTTCCATCTTGGGACTAGAAATTTATTTTAACACTTGTCTCAAAATGTCCTAATTTGGAGTGATGAATTATATGGTCACCCTACTTAGAAGGGACAAGGAAGAATAGAAGGAGAGAGTCCTACATCCCATGTCAGAATGGCCAAGATACTAATTTACTTTCCTGTGTAGCATCTTTAGCTTTGCTGGGACACTACTCCAAGACACTTCTTTCATTTTTTGAGGTGCTGTGTTTTAACCTTGATATGGTAGATACATCTTTTCTTCCTGCTTAAATATTTTGTTCTTTTTCCATAAATATAAAAAAATGACTTTGCATATCTGGGTTTCAGGAAGTCATTCTTGATTCTGCTCTCCACTATTTGAGAGTCAGTGTTTAGTTAGTATGATTTATTCCACAAATGTCTATAGAAACTTAATTTTTTGTTTTCAACCCTAGATCTCTGTTCCCGTTCCTCTAGCCTGGTGGTCACCCTCTGGCTTCTGCTGGGCAATCTATTTCCTCTGCTGGCTGGATTTCTTCTGTGTGTATGGCACTAGGAATGGAAAAGTGGATTCTCAAGACATTCCTTTGTGTCATGTTCCTCTGAACAAAGCACAAAATCTGGGTGAGTGAGAGCCTATGAAGACGGCGGAAGTGGCATTCCTGACTTCGGCTTGGCAGCGTTGACCACGATCAGAGCGTGAAGCAGAGCTTCCCCTCAGTCACTCTTCAGCAGCCCAACAGCCTCAGAGCCTGGAGAGGAGGGAATGCCAAGTTACCAAGTCTCTTTAGTTTTTAAGATACACAACTTTCCTGAAGTTTTCTTTTGAAAAGGAAATAATCAGTGACATTTTCGGAGTGATTACATACCTCAGCATTTTCATTAACCTAAAATGATAAGGAGTTCATCAACACTGCAGTAATTTAAAGAACAGCTAATTATTGCAAGATTGTAAGCTGTGGATCCTGTCCTCAAAAGTATAGATTGTCTTTTGACTTCAAGAAAATAATTGAATTGGGATTTCTACATCACTGTTGTACCTGTTTTGAATTTAATGGCTATACATGGTACCCTAAAATCATTGTTGTCATTGTTCTAAAAAGTTTTTTGTAATTATGTTTTGCTGAATCTTATGATGTAACCATGCTTACCTTTTTCAAACCAGCTGTGTGGCCATTACCCCTGAACCGTTGTGTGCTGGTAGCTCTCTTCCACCTGTGTCTGTGCTTAGTGCTCTTCTGTGCTCAGCTTCCAACTATATTCTCCGTTAAGTTAATAATGACTTGAAAAACTGTGGACGCAGAGAGAGAAAGATTCTCTGCCCTGTAAAGACATTGAAGACATGCAAACAGAAGAAAACCTATTTTATGTTTTTCAGATAATAGTTATGACAACTGTAATCCGACAAAAGCAGAACTATTCCTTTTTGACCAATGGAGATAAAAAGAAATTCTGGTGTAGACAGGTGTGCAGTTACTTTCAAGTGAGCTTAGAAATTGTTACAGAAGAATTTCTACTATCTGAAAATTATTTTGTATATAAGAAGAAGAATATAAGCAAAACAAGATGGTCTGAATTGTTTACTGATAGCAAAGTGTAGGTTTGGTGTAGGGTCTGTCCAGTAGGGTCCACTTTACCGCACAACATATGACAGTTCACAGAAGTCAGAAGATTGCCTCTGCTTTAGAAGGAAGCGATGTCCTTTACCTCCTGTGTTCGACACTCCTTCTGTTACTACACAGACTCTGGGCCCCAGAAGCGATTCTGCTCTGCTGCCGGAGCTTATACTAACCCCGCTTAGTAATTCCAGTTAGAAATTCTTTAATGATAAGTGATGCACAGTTTTTTCTCTCTAAAGTCCTCTAGCATTATAAACATGGTCCTTGGACAAACATTTATTCATTCATTCATTCATTCGTGCATTCATTGTTTGGCCCTTTAACTCAGCATATAGTTATTGAGCACTCCATTTAAGAAATTGTGCTAAGTAGCAAGCAGCATAATTAGTGAGGAGTAATTCCAACTGACTGTTTGGCATTGGAGCCAAACTGCAACGCCAGTATAAAGGAAAGTCACCTTTTTCTAATGCATCAATTTAAAATACCTGTTTGCATGTGGTTTTAAGTTGGAGGTATTTACCGTTGTGAAAAGCCGGGAATCTCTAGCATGGCCAACTTCAGCTACAGAGAAGCTAGTAGTAATGGTGTCAGGCCAGTGCTCGGTTTTCCTCCCATGTCATGCAAACTTTAAATTGTGCAAGGTCAGAGAAAAGTGTAGAGTATATTTTTAAAGAAAATTATAAAAATCTAAACTTATATACCTATTGTGATTATGAATCATCTTGTAAAGTTGTATAAAGAATTTCACCAAAAATACTATGGATTAATAATATATTTGAGATTCACAGTGATAGGTTCAATTATATTTTGAACGTTGTGCAGTAATGCCATTTAGGTAGCATTGTTTCCGAGCATGGTGCTTTTTATACTTGAAATATATTTTTTGCTTTATTTTTTATTGATATAAATATATTTGCACTAATGACTTTCTGGAGAAAATATTATAGATGACATTTTTTCTATATATATTTATTAAACTTGGAATCTGGTAGCCCAGTGTTTTCTCTGCACGAATATGAAACTTGATAAAGTATGATGTTAAGAAATCTTGAGTTTCTGAGGGTAGCTGACTGTGCTGGTGTCTTCCTTCCTCTTGACCAAGTCTCGAAAGTGGTTATCACTGATTCTGCATAGTATATTCAGTGAAGATTTAGAGGGCCACTGAACCTGAAAGAAATTTTGAGGCGTGTTTCAGTCACTTAGAATATAGCAATATTCTAAAAACAAAGACTTTTAAAATCCGAGATTTCCGTGCAGAATTGAGTGGGCTAGAATTCAGCTTAGAACTGAAGAATATGAAATAGCCTGAATGTTGGTATCCTGAGGCAGGTGACGCCCTTGAGGTTAACAGGACTAGTTCACTGAGGAAGAGACCAGCAGCCTGCAGCCAGGGTGGAGGTGAGGTGAGCGGAGAGGGAGCCCGGGAAGGGGCTGGTTTGGGGATAGGAGACTGGAGACCCTTTCTGACTCAAAAAGGGTCAAGTGCTTATAAAAACTGACTACCTCAGTTTTCAGTTCAGACTTAGGTTCATTTTGATAGTATTAAGGTCCCAATTGTCAAAATTATCAAGTGAATTTGTCTCTCAGGTTTTCAAGAACAGAATTTACAAGAAGGAAACAAAAGCCATGTCAGCAGACTTGAGCTGGCAGCTTTAGAGAAACTGGCTAGCAGTTAGGTCCTCTGAGTGGAGACCCCTCTAATATTCTCCTGGAAAACATCCTTTCCCTTTCTTCTTTCTTAAGGATACTTATTTTTGTTAAGACCAAATAGACATTCTAAAAATGTTATAAATTATGCTTAAAATTAGTTTTAGCCTGATACGTTGGCTTAGAGTTTTATCAATATTTGAAGATAAAACATAAATTAATTAAGTTTAAATAGTTTTAGGAAGATACATAAGTAAGTATACCAGAGACTGCATAAAATTTTATCAACATTCTCTTCAATATTAGAAGACTCCCTGATTAAGGCCATCTGTAAAATGACTTGATGCTTTCTCAGAATCTTTCCAGCTCTAATATTCCACGGCTAATACTCCTCCAGAATGGCTAGGTCACCACTGGCTCTGTCTGACCCACCTCCTGGAGGAGGCCAGCTTGCACGTCATGTTCATCGCAGTGTCTTGTGCTCGATGTCTTAGCGCTGTCCATGTTCTTGAACACTGAATGAAGAGAAGAGCCCGTCTCGGAGGGCGCTTGAGTAGCCCTGGCAGGAGGAGGTGGACGTCAGTCACAGCCCCACAGACCCGTTTCATAGTGGGCACCAGTCATTCGAGCCATGTCCTTGCAGCTGGGGAGGACTAACACTTAAACCAAGTCTGCTATTCATCCTGAAGAAAGAACTTACCTGAATGGAAGACCTTCTTTTGGATCCATTTAGTCAGGGTTGGGGAGGGAGTGGTGAATTATTTTCTTTTATGTTTACGTTTTTAATAAATAAAATAGAAGATTTAATAACTAATCTTTATTTATGGTATTGAACTTTAAGTGTAATATACTCCTTAGAAAAATGTAACTTTAATAAAAATGGAAACTAATCTGCATCTTGTCTTAACACCATCAATTTTTTTTAAAACCTGTGGGGAAGGTGAGGTGTTGAATATGAAACATAATTCAGTCTTTATTTTAAATGGAGTAAAATTGTCCTACTTAAAGAATGGGGACAGGTCTTATGTAAAGCTACAGGGAGTAGCCCTCCTCAAATAGTGAAGCAGGAAAGAGAGCAGACTAAAAGAATTCAGGGCAGCCGCCTCAGGCTGAAGATTCTTCCAGTCCCTTTAGTCTATGCCGTGGGCCAGGAGTCTCATCACATGACCCCCCTGGTGCATTCAAATACCATACTTTACGCGGTGGCGTCAAGTAGACTGCGCTGTAGTCGTGGAAGTGATCCTTGCTCATGACCTGAATGTAGTTTGAGAGAGTGTATCCAGGACGTACCTTTACCATGTGCTGTTAGAGCCATTCTGCCCTGTGGCATGGAGCCAAGCCCTTGGTGAAATTATTGAATGTAGCCTACGTGACCTAATTGCTGAGCTGAGATCTTTGTGGGAAATCTTAATAATAAATTTAGATTTTTTTAAAGCTTTAAATATTTCATATAAGTAGCTAAAACTGTATACAATCAATTACTTAGTTGAATAAACCCAGTATTATTTGCACAGTAAACTGAAGTTAAAACTGTCTACATCTCATATATTACCTTGTCTACACTATGTTTTGGTGTGTTGATAGAATATAGCTTATTTGGTAGATGTTATTATTACATAGGCTTGTCTTTGTCCATAACTTCTCCAGTAGATTTGCTGAAATAGATGGTTCATTTAAATCAGCTTTGTTAGTGTCCCACTAGAATTTCATTCTATAATCTTTGGAAAAAATTGGACATATTTGGAGATAGTAGTCCAAATATGTGATCTGATGTTGTGGTAGACGACAGATACCTTTCCCATTTTATATGTACAGAGATGTTTTTTTTCTACCTGTAGACATTAGTGTATCTTAGATTCAATGCCACTTTAACACTCAGTGCCACTAACAGTTTTTTGAGTTTCAGCAAAAACTTCAGTGACTTAACAACTGTCTGACATTGTCTTATTTGAAAATCACACTATCTGAACACCCCTGACTTCCTCCCTCCCCATTAGGTCTCTCCTAATGACATTTCCAGAGGGTTATTGGTTGATTGGAAGAGATTTCACAAGTGCGCCCACATAGGAGTGTTCATGAGTATGTATACAGTGAAAGTTTTGATGTATTTGACTCAGGAAAATTTAATGAAAGTGAGATAGCCATGAAGAATAGAGCAAATGTCGCCTGCCTCAGCACATCTTGCCAGTCCAGCCCCAATCCCCAACAGTTGTGCTGCTAATGACAATGTCTGCTCAAAGGAGGGTCTCGCTGATCTAAGATGCTTCAGTTTCTGCCATCCCACTGTCCTTTCATAGGTGGATCTATGTCACTATTCAGGAAGAACTTAATCTATGTGTCTAAACCTTCCATTTAAGGAAATGTTCACAAACGTAGAGCATTCCTGGTTCTTGACCTGAACTCATTGAGACCACATCCCTTCTCAGGGAAAGCACGATCTGTCTCCAACTTTCTTATACTGGGGAATGCCCATTTATTAGATTATTAGATCCTAATCTCTTATTATTTTATGAGAATCATGAATTGATTCTCTAAATCATGATGTCTTTGTGGACTTACTCATTGGAAAAATTGGTCCAGGAATTTGTCTTATACTTTTGATCATATATTTCTCTGTCAGTTTCATAATTAGTGTAGACACAATGGACGTTGATGTTCTACAAATGCTGTGGTGCTTCTTTTCTCAAAGAAGAAAAATCCCTAATATCCCATATATTAAGATTTCGTGGCCGCCTAATCATGCCTTGGGCTAGTGTTCTCAAGACACCACCCCTCATTGCCTTCAATAAGACTTTGGCAGGAAGATGGTGTGGATTTAGATTGCTCTAAGGTTACAGCTCAAATCTTGATTGTAATATATACATCTCACTCATATCTTTGCTGGCATTAGGATTGACCAGTGGAATGGGCTCTTAATTCTAAAAAAATAATTTTATCATCAAATTATTGATTTAAAAGAATATATTTGTTTCCAGTATTCTTATGTATCCAACTTGAACCATAACAGAGGTTAAATAAAACAGGTTATGCCACTGTTCTAAAATGATTTGGTTAGTTGTGAAGCTTTATGCTTACTACTAAGTAAATAAAATGTGTAAAGTCTGGGCTTCTTGCATAGGTTTGACAGAAGAGTGAAGAGGGAACCGGTAAGTGCTATATAAGTTTTAAATAACCCTTAGGGATAAGTATCATCGTAATGGGGAGAAAAAGGAAGAAGTCAAATGTGTGAGGGGAGTTAGTGCTCTGACTGGCCGAGGTGAGTCAGTGGATTGGCCCCAGACCCCCTGTGCCAGCGGTGCACTGTGCCAGATCCCCACAGATAGGAGCTTTTCCCCATTTTTCTCTGACTTATCCTCTCACAGTTATCCCAGCTTCCCTTCACCCCAGGCTGTGGCCACTCCTCCTCCTGCCTCCCCACCACCCATTCAAAACAGCCCAGTTTTCCCAAGTATCCCGACATATCCACTGGCTCTTGTTGCCTGGGCCAGAAGTGAGGGGTGAGGAGTCCTACCTCTCCATCATTTCTCAAGGATTGATGTGGAGGGAGGGAGCCAGGAGCCCTCACCAACTTACTAATTTGGCAGAAACCAGAAACTCTTCTCCCTCTATAGCCTGCTCCTGCTGTGTTATAATTTCCGTACCACCATTCAATTTCTGAGTTGGGAATGACAGTGCCTGGTGTGGCTGCCTGTGCACCACGGCCCAGGAGGCATGGTGGTAGAAATGAGCAGGCTAGAGTCTGTTGAGCTGAAGAACACAGCGGGTCAGCTCCAGGGTGGGCAGGCACCTGCCTGGGTGCGGCCATCAGATGCTAAAAATAAACCAAAAGCATAGATACAGAAACAACTGTAGTCCAGAGGCAGAAACAGATAGTGAAGGTGAGCCTAAGTACGGGAAGAATGAAGGCCTAGGCATGGGGTACGAAGAAGATAGTCAAAAGTGAGGGAAACAGAAGGGCCAGAGGAACAAGAGTGTGCACGGAGAATGACCAGACCACGTCCTGCTGGATGGGGTGGGGGTGGGAGGGGGCTGCCTTTCCTTCTTGACTCCCAGGTTTAAGTGCACTGGGAGTGTCTTCTGACACTTAGCACAGTGGAGATACTCACTGAATCTAGTGATTTAACACTGGAAAAGTATTTGTTGAGTACTTAGTATATTCAATGTGTATTTAGCACCAACTCTGTCAGGCAGTCTACTGGGCCATGGGAACACAAGAAACTGACAGACGTGGTCTTTGTCCTGGAGCCAGTGAAGGAGGGGACAATTAAACAAGCATTTA
This sequence comes from Equus quagga, assembly GCF_021613505.1. Lineage (NCBI taxonomy): Eukaryota > Metazoa > Chordata > Mammalia > Perissodactyla > Equidae > Equus > Equus quagga. The sequence goes on along the minus strand of NC_060270.1, from coordinate 25,994,957 downwards.
CAGTAAGTACAGACTTGAATTAATGGGATAAAATGTATAGCATGCTGATGAGAACTAGTGGAGAGAGCAAGGCTGAAGATATGAGACTGAGATGCCCAGTACAGCCAGGCTCTGAGAAGATTAAGGCTGGGACCAGAGCGTGGGGCAAGACCCGCCCCATCCACTGTGAGATAGGACACGGAGGGAAGCAGGAGCACATTTGTTAGGTTTGGCGGCTGGAAGCTGATTTCCTGGCTCTGGAAGCAAAGTCACCATTGTCTGTCATGAATGGGGTTTGAGATCTGAAGAGCACTGAAGGTTTAAGCTTTTGCAAAAAGAGGTTTTGGTGGTAACTGTTCTGGGTTCATTTTCCCTGGAAGACACTTAGTGCCCTTTCAGTCCATAGATTCGAGTCTTCTTTTATTTCAAATAAGTTCTTTTGAATTTTATCTTTATTTCCTGTTTTAAATTTTCCTCTTTAGGAATGCCAATTATGTATAAGCTTATCTTCAATTACTGTAACTTTCTTTAATCCTTAATTCTTTCTTTCATTGTCTTTTTCTCATTTCTGCCCATTGTGTCCTTTGTGGTATTTTCAGCAGTGTCTATTGACCCCTCTGCTCTTTTCATTTTTGCTCTTGTTGGGGACAGGAATTGGCCACCCCAAGATATGTCTCTTTGGCATGAGGATTATTTTAGCCTGGTTACTTTTAATAAACTGCAGATAGGAAAGGAGGCTCTGAGGAGTAGAATTTACTTACCCTTTGTTAAGAGACATTTACATTGTAAAGGAAATCTCCATCTGTAAAGGCGTCTCCCTCTCTGTACCAGGAAGAATTGGGGCAGGTGACCTTATCTCTAGAAACTCTTAATCAATGCCAAAGGCAAGGACTTAAATCTGCATTTGTTCACTGTACTTGTGTGGTAATCTCCCATGATCTACTCCCCCTCCACCCCCAACATCCTCCTTTGTCTTTAGCTGAAGATGATATTTAAGGTCGGGGCTTCAGCCGTTTTGGCTAACACAGCTTGCCTGAGCCTCTCCCATGTATACATGTTATAAAACTTTGTTTAATTTTCTCCTGTTATTCTGTCCCATGTGAATTTAATTTGTTCTCCAGTCAGAAGAACCCACAGCAGGTAGAGGAAATGTCTTCCTCCCCTACACTCTCTTTTCTGTGTTTTTACTTTTCTGTGGTGTATCTTTCCTGAGCCCGCAGCTGCTTCTCCACATCCACAAAGCTGATGATTAGACACTGGAACTCTGGGTATGGCTGAAGCTGCCTCTAAACACTTAGGTCTCCAGAATCTTGGTTGCTAATAGCAACAGCAGCAGAAAGATGGGCTCTGCTTCACATCTGCCTTCTAAATATTGTGAGAGTGCATCTAACTGACAGAACCTAATTGACATCCAGAATCCTAGCTGCAAGAGAGTCTCAGGCATGTGGTTTTAAGCTTTACACCGTCTACAAACAGAAGGAAGGAGGGATGGAGGTGGAGTCAGCTAACCCCCAGTATCTACCACGGTCTTCTATTTTGCAAATTCTTTTTACACATTTGTCATTTGTTAGATGGAAGTTTTGAATTTTTAAATAATATGCTCTGGTTTTTGTCTTTGGTGTTATGTTTAGAAGACCTTCTCACCCCTAATATATATTTTTTTCACTTTCTTTCTTTGGAAAGACTGAACACAAGAATAGAAATATTTTATCATTCTACCACTCTTAAAATATTATATAAAAAAAAAGTAAAAATGTTACTGAGCAAGGGCTCACCACCCAATACGCACAGAAGCCCACAGCGTGGCACAGCGGTCTTTGAAAGAAGGAAGGCTTTGTTGCATAATCAATTGGCAGGAAGACAGAAGGACAAGCTTGCAAATCTGTCTCCTTCGTCCAAGGTATGGCGTAAGGTTTAAGGGATCAGGGAGGGCCCAACAGTATGCAGAAGCACTGGCAGGATGAGTTTCAATTGGCAGATCAAAATTTTCTCTTCTGTGCATGCTCCTGGCTGGCTCACCACCCCCTGAAAAATAGCTTTAACATCCTGTTGTGAAGATAGGGTCAGTTATGGGAGGCCACTGGGAAAAGCACAGCAAACGAGGGGAAAGTTGTTATGCAGATTTATGTCCTTGCCTTCTCCATCGATAAGAGTTTCTAGAGATTTAGAGTCATCCTCCCCTTCCTGGCACAGAGAGGGAGGCACTCCTACAAATGAAGATTTCTCTTATAAGTGTAAATTTCTTTTACAAAAGGGAAACTTCCACTAGGTTTTAAGAGCTTTTCCTGTATCTGCTAGTTTTTAAACAATCATCAGCTCAAAATAGCCCTCATGCCAAAGAGACATGTTTTGGAGAAGCAAATTCTGTTCCTGGTCCTGTGGTTACAAAAATACTCCTACTTCCTCTGGCCCTCCATTTCTATCCCTCTAGAGGTAACCTAGAGGGCCCCAGCTTGGTACATATCCTTTCAGACTTTACTATTATATCCACACATAAATATAGGATTAGGTATACAATATTAAAAATGAAAATGGTATCACATGACACATACTGTTTGGTACCTTGTATTTATTGCTTACAGGTTCAGCACAGTCATCTTTCCAAGTCAGTAATCTTAGATTTACCTCATAGTTTGTATACTTCTTTATGGATATGACATCATCTATTGAGCCTCTTCCCTACTGATGGACATTTATGTTATTTCCAGTATAATTATTCACGTATATCTTATTCTGGTTCTTTTAATTTTTACATTTTATTCTTTAACTCAGCAGGAATTAATTTTGATGTTTAGCCTGTGGAAGGATTCAGACTTCAATTTTTCCAAGTAGTTCAAGTCTAGTGTCATTTACTAAACCAGCAGGAACAGATTTGTTGTTGTTTTGTTGTTTTTTTCTTTGAGAAATATTAGCCCTGCACTAACATCTGCTGCCAACTCTCCTCTTTTTGCTGAGGAAGACTGGCCCTGAGCTAACATCCCTGCCCATCTTCCTCTACTTTATATGTGGGACGCCTACCACAGCATGGCTTGCTAAACAGTGGGTAGGTCCGCACCTGGCAAACCCTGGGCCACTGAAGCCGAATGTGCAAACTTAACCACTGCACCACGGGGCTGGCCCCAGGAACAGATTTTTGAAGGGCCAAGGAAGACATTTCCCTGGAAAAGAAAGCAAAGTGGCTCAGTGCCAAAAAGAATTCAAACACAAAAATCCGAAACTCACTTCTTCCCAGAAACTATCCCTCCTCTCTCCAGGTTCACATAGACCTTTCTCATCACTAAAAAGACAGTGTGGCTTCAACTCAACAAAAACAACTCAAACAACCTGATCAAAAAATGGGCAGAGGAGAGGAACAGACATTTCTCCAAAGAAGACATATGGATGGCCAATAGGCACATGAAAAGATGCTCATCATCACTGATCATCAGGGAAATGCAAATCAAAACTACACTAAGATATCACCTTACACCTATTAGAATGGCAAAAATAACCAAAACAAAAAGTAACAAGTGTTGGAGAGGTTGTGGAGAAAAAGGATGCCTCATACACTGCTGGTGGGAATGCAAACTGGTGCAGCCACTATGGAAAGCAGTATGGAGATTTCTCAAAAAATTAAAAATAGAAATACCGTATGAGCCAGCCATCCCACTACTGGGTATCTATCCAAAGAGCTTGAATCAGCAATCCCAAAAGTCCTATGCACCCCAATGTTCACTGCAGCATTATTCACAGTAGCCAAGACGTGGAAGCAACCTAAGTGCCCATCAACTGATGATTGGATAAAGAAGATATGGTATATATATACAATGGGATATTACTCAGCCATAAAAAAGAATAAAATCATCCCATTCACAACAACACGGATGGACCTTGAGGAAATTATCTTAAGTGAAATAAGCCAGATAGAGAAGGACAATCTCTGTATGACTCCACTCATATGAGGAATTTAAACATGTGGACAAAGAGAACAGATTAGTAGCTGTCAAGGGAAAGGCGGGGTGAGGGGTGGGCACAGAGGGTGAAGGGGTGCACCTACAACACGACTGACAAACAATAATCTACAACTGAAATTTCACAAGATTGTAAACTATCATAAACTCAATAAAAAAAAAAAAGACAGTGTGCCTTTCAGATTGGCCTCATCCTATGGGGCTGCATGCTTCAGCTCTGCCCTGGCTCCCCGTATTAGTGGTTAAGTGGGTTAAAGGGCTGACCCTGTGAATTACCCCCTGCCACGTACTGGGTGGTTTTTCAGGCCTGCTCTGAATGCCTAGCTGACTTCCCCTCATGGCATATTTGGTAAACAGCGACAAACAAAGAAAACCTGAAAAGGAAAGAAGACAGTTTGAACACACCATCCACCAACGCAGAGGAGACTGTGTGTGTGAAGCAATGTGTATGTGAATTTTGGGAGTCAACAGAAGGTGCTAAATAAGAGCAAAGCCTTTGGCAGCAGAGAGATCTGGGTTCCAACACTACTGGCTTTGAGACCTGGGTAAATTGTACAGTCTGTGACTCAGAGTCCTTATGAAACTGGGGGCCGACTTACTTTAACTATACTCCGTTGTCTGTCTGTGGCTGTAGCTGGATAATGCATTACTAAAGCCCGCCCTGTAGATAACATCTCTGGCTCTTGGGTCACCATGGCAACGGGTGCTTAAGTTCTTCAGGAACTGAGAGTGGACTCGTTGTCCAGTTCAGGCTGCTTAAGACCACCAACCCATTAACTGGGCCTGTGCGGATGACTGATAGGTGACCCTTTGACGCGATGGGGCCAAAAACGCCACCCTCAGATCATGCTAATGCCACCATTTTGTGAACGTGTGTCCTATGAAGAGCCATGAAGCTTGACTACGCTTTTGCAGATCATCAGTTACCGCACTTCTCTTCACCTCCAGTCATTTATTCACACACTTCAGACTATGCTGCCCTCTTTTCCTATAAACATCCCTAATCCCTATTTTCTTTTTTTTTTGAGGAAGATTAGCCTGGAGCTAACATCTGTCACCAGTCTTCCTCTTTTTGCTGAGGAAGACTGGCCCTGAGCTAACATCCATGCCCATCTTCTTCTACTTTATATATGAGACACCTGCCACAGCAGGGCTTGACAAGTGGTGAATAGGTCCACACCTGGGATCCGAACTGGCAAACACCAGGCTGCTGAAGCAGAACATGCAAACTTAACCACTGCACCACCTGGCTGGCCCAGCCTAATCCCCATTTTCGGAGAAGCGAATTTGAAATTTGTTCTCCCATTTCCTTACTTGGCTGTCTTGTGAATAAACCCTTTCTCTGCTGCAAACTGGTCACCATGGTGATCGGCATTTCATGCGGCAGACGGAATGAACCTGGTTTGGTAACATTTATCTATAAAATGAAAATGATAAATGCTCAATAAATTGTAGGTCTAAAAAAATTATCTTTCTCTCAATGGAGTTAATAGCCTCCATTCTAAAATAGAGAAAATGTTCATTAAAGATTTATTAGTCAGGGGCCAGCCCCGTGCCCGAGTGATGAAGTTCGTGCACTCCACTTCAGCAGCCCAGCATTTCACTGGTTCGGATCCTGGGCACGGACCTAGCACCTCTCATCATACCATGCTGCGGTGGTGTCCCATTTGTTCAACTAGAAGGACCCACAACTAGAATATACAACTATGAACTCGGGGGCTTTGGGAAGAAGAAGAAGAAGAAGAAAAAAAAAAGAAGATTGGCAACAGATGTTAGCTCAGGGACAATCTTTAAAAAAAAGATTTATTAGTCAGTGTTCACTTACAGGAAGCAGAATCCACTTTCTTAAGCTGAGGGTGATTTAATACAGGAATGAGGTGTTTACAATACACTTGGAAAGGCTGGAGGAGAGGGTTCTGTGCTGGTCCTGTGAGAATGTCTTCCAGAATAAACCTGTAGAGCTTGCCGCCAGGGGAGCTGCTGTCTCCTCCACGAGGAGAGGAAGAGGAGACTCAGGAAGCTGCTCCTGCAACTGCAGCAACTTTCTCCTGACTGACGCCCTCAACGCTGGTGCCCAGGCTCTTGAATATTGCTGGAGGAAGCCTCACGTCTCCATGATGTGCTTCTTGCAGGAAACGGCCGCGCAGCAAGAAGAAGCCCTCTGCCTCGCCTCTGCCTTCCCGGCCTGAGGGAATCTAGATGGCGGAGCCAAATTCATACGCAGAACCTTCACTGTAAGGACGTCCATCAGCAAATGACCTCAGATCAAAACCACAGGAAAGAGCTTTCCGTCCTGTAGCCAAATTGAAATTGTGGGGTTTAGTGCATTCAGAAATTTATATGCAAATATGGGCTACCGTGTACATATGTAATAACGTTGTAGTAATTAATAGTTAAATACTTAGAAGCACTATTAGAACAGGGGGAGGGAGCAGGCCCTTACTCCCCATTTGAGCCCATACCTGGACGAATTCGGCTCCACCTCAAGTCTCAGCCCAGGCATCACGTCTTCCAGAAAGCCTTCCCTTGGCCTTCGCTCTCCATGCCTCGGTGTGGGAGGGGGCTTCTCCTTCTCTGCTCCCGTGAAGAGTATGGTAATTAAATGTTTGGTAGTTTGTCTTCCTCTCTGTGCTGCGAGCAATACTGAAGGCGGGTGGCTGTCATTCTTTTCTCCGCAGCATATGGAGAGGTGGCCAATACACATTTCAGTTATTGAAAGAGAGCATTCTCCTTTATCCCTATGAACGTAAAGAGAGCTTCGCTTCTTCCTTCCGTCCATGGTCCTGGCAGAGGTGGAGCCTGCAGATCCAGCTCTTGGAGGAGTCTGAGGTTGGTGTTGAGACTGCCTGTCTTTGGTCAAGGCATACTGTGGCCCAGTCGGCCAAGATATGCAAACCATCGTCACTACGAAGTATGCACTGATTTTCTCATTACTTGGTATTCAAGAGACACTTCTCCCCAGTGCTCTGCACCCCCATGGCATCATGGAAACAGATCACAAATATCTGCAGCTGGCAAAATGTCTCCCCAATACAATTTCCATAAAAATGTATGAGTGACTAGAAAGTACATTAAATTTTCCATTAAGTGAGTGTCCTCTCTAATTTGGCTGAGAGCCCATGCTGAATTTCATGGCTAAGCCAAACACCTCCACCAAGGGACACAACTGTGGTCCTCTTAACCTATCCAGAGACTCAGTTTTCACTAGGACCTTCCTCCTCTGGAGGCTGTCACCTTTCTCGACACAAAAAGTGTTCAGCCACAAGCCTACTTTGCACACCACCCTGTACCCCCGCCCCAACCAGTGTGAAGCGATGATAAAGTCAGTCACACCACAGCTCTCTAGGAAAGTGGAAAAGAACCACTGGCTCCCTGGAGAACACTCTGGTAAAAGCATTGAGTCCCAGCAGAGGACAGCCCAGGGTATCGGTCAATTCAACCTGTGGGGTCTCAACATTCTAGAACCCACCATGGCAGAAAAGATAAATAGGGAGAAGGGAGAGAAAACCAAGAAGATGAGGAAGTAGAAGGCGTACATGGCTCTTACGAAACTAAGTCAAACAAGGGAGGAGATGTGAATAGGAATTCTGGTGGGTTCTTCTAGGGAGGAGGAAAGGGGAAGTGGGCGGAGTGATGGCTATAAAGATTTGGGGATTTCAGGGAAGTCCTCAAAAGCCATTTAATCTCAGAGCCACACTTTCCATGAAAATGAAAGTTATTTCCCCCCAAATATAAAAATAGAGTGCTCATTGTAAAAATTTAAACAATTAAGGAAAGAATAAAGGAAAGAAAAACTTCACCACTCTAAAAAGTCACTGTTAATTTGCCGAATATCCCTCTGCATATTTGTATCTATGTGTACACATCCACACACATGTATGCATATACACACCCCCACAACTTTATATAATGAGGTCATGGGATCCTATTTTTGTCAACTACTTTTAAAATTTTTTAAGTTTTTATTTTATTGTTATGTTTAATAGTTTTGCTCAAAAAGGGCATATCGATGTAGTTTAAAAGTTTTATTACATTTAATGAAAAAAATAAGTACTAAGCTTTCCAAATGTACATGATTTGATCTATTTTCATTCACACACAATTTACATATAAATATATTGGAACTTTATCCTATACCTTAAAAACATAACAAAAGACATCTTCACTTTCAAGTAAAATTTTCATTGATAGTATAGAATTAAAAGTGTGCCTACTATTCATAAAATGCATAGAAGAGACAGTATTCATAGAGTACGCCTGGGAAATGATTCAAACCGACTATGGCCTTAGATAGCCACAAATGGACCAAGATTTTACAAAACTCCAGCCTATTTGGAATTTCCTTAAAAAAAGCAGTATGTATCTCGTTTATTGAACAGAGGTAGTCAGCCCTTTTCAACAAAACTATCACATTCCCACCTAGAAAGATATGATTTGTTGCCATTAGAGGCAGGTATTACTGTGAAAGCAAGAAATGGTATATTCCTGGTTATGCTGTACCCAGTGTGGGAATAAGTGCATTCTAAGTCAATTAAAGACAATATAACCCATGCACGTGAAAGAATATTGCAACATCGCAATCTATTACAACTCACTCAAATTCCAATTGCAACATTAGATGGAGAGAAGGGGGAATATTTCTAGTCAACTAATCTAATATAAACCCTGATCATATTTCTTCAGAAGTAGATGTTATTTCTGATTGTATTTCAGAAGACAAACAGGTAAGACATTCCACCTTGCATAGCCAAATAAATTTGGAAATTTCACTCATCTATGCAAGGGACAATATATTTCTCAATCAAGTTAAGACATTGTCTCAACTGAGGATCTGAGTATTGATTTTTCTCTAGAAATGAAGTGCAGCAGACACACACATTAACACAGTTTCATGTAATGGGGTCATGACAACGCATTTTTATCATCTTTGTCCTTCATTAAATATATCATGGACATGTTTTCTTGATATTGTACATAATCAACATCATAATTTTTAATGACTGCACTGTAGGCATTGTACCAGATTGGCATAATTTATTTTACCGCTTCCGTATTGATGGATATGTAGGTTGTTTCTGCTGGGAACGTCCTCGTACATATACGTTTTTCACATTTCTCTGATTATCTATCTCCTTAGGATAAATTCTTTTTTTGTTTTTTAAAGATGGGCACCCGAGCTAACAGCTGTTGCCAATCTTCTTCTTATTTTTTCTCCCCAAATCCCCCCAGTGAATAGTTGTATATTTTAGTTGTGGGTCCTTCTAGTTGTGGCATGTGGGACGCCGCCTCAGCCTGGCCTGATGAGCAGTGCCATGTCCGCGCCCAGGATCCAAACCGGTGAAACCCTGAGCCGCGCAGGCGGAGCGCACGAACTTAACCACTGGGCCACAGGGCCAGCCCCTCCTTAGGATAAATTCTTAGAAGTGCAATTACTGAAACAAAATCATAAATCCTATTAAAATATGAATACAGGGGAAAATGGAGAGATTGCTTATCGGGTACACAGTTTCAGTTTGAGATGACAGAAAAAGTTCTGGAGATGGATGGTGCTGAGTGAAGGTACTCAACACCACGGAACTGCACACTTAAAAGGCTTGAATGGTAAACTTTATGTATACCCTACCGCAACAAAAACAAACAGTGAAACTGAACGTGAATTCATACAGGCAACCTGCCCTCTAGTGGAGTCGATTTCTTATTTTCTCCACACAATCACCAACATTGGATGTTATTTAAAATTTTCTTTGCCAAATAATAGGTGATTTGCTCTATTGATTTGCGATTCTTTCACTGCCTATGAGATTGACCTTTTTCATATGTTTGTTCATCACCTGTATTTCTTCTTCTAACACTTGCATGTTCAGCTCCTTTGACCGTTTTCCAGTAGAGTCATTTGTCTTTTTCTTACTGATTTGCAGGTGCACTACATGTATTAGGAATAGGAACCCCTTGCCTGTCACTGACGTTTGCCTTCAGAGCTTCCCTCTTCCAGGAGCTCCTCAGCCCTGCCCAAATGTCCCCAACACCCCTCTCTGCTTCACCTCTGCACCCCAGAGTTCCACTGCGCCACAGCCTTTTACCACAGTGAGTTCAAGGTAGGGAGTTTGGATCCGTTTCTTAAAGACCTTCCCTTTCTCCTTGCTTATACACCCGAGAGAAGATCGTGGAAAATCAAAGTAAATTTGAGGTGGGATTAATAATCTCCGCTTCTCTGTGTCCTCCCTCCTTCCCAACCTCACATTTCCTGGCTTTCCAGACCAGCCTTCCCGTGTACCTCCAGGTGGAAACGTCCCTTCCTGACTTCAGAAATAGAATCATAAAGAGACAAATCCAGAGCTTAGGCCCGGAGGTTCATGTTGGGTGGGTGAGAGGAAGTCGGGAGGGCACTTGCTTCTCACCCCTTTGCTGGCGAGTAGCCTCATCTGGAAAAGGATAGTTTACCGATCTCAGAGGGATGCGAAAGGAAGAAAAGATTGAGATGATGTATGTGAAACACCTCGCACAGGGTCTGGCATATAATAGCTGTTACTGTCACTACTGTGTTATCCCTGAGATGACGATGCTGACGTTGAGGATGCCCCTCACTATCTCGCCAGGCCATTGAAAATGAGACACGCAAGAAGAGAAAGAGCCTGAGTAATAAAGCAGACAATCAAAAATTACCCAGGCACATGTACACCCAGACACCCTCACTTTGGGGATTTTGTTCTCTATAGCGCACTTCTGAGTAGGATACAGGATGAGTACGTTATCAGACACTTCCAGAACACACAGTCAGGACGACAAGATTACTGTTCCCCTTCCCCATGGCTCCCGACGCCTCCCCGCTCCTTCATCCCTCAGTCGCTCTGGGATGACTCTCTCAGGCAGTCGTCCTTTCGCTTTCCTTGCCTTTGTGGACTTGTACTTTTCTCACCTCCGTGCAGTGGTCTCTGCTTGGGTTTTGCTTTTCTCTTCATACATTCTGTGTTTGCGTGTGCACCCGCTCTTTCCATGTTCACTGCCCCCCACACATACACACACCCCTTTTCCCTTCCCTTCTCATCTCTCTTCCTACAGATCTCTGTCTGGGATCTTATTTCACTCAAGTAAGCGTCTAAGCTTTTGCTTTTCATATTCTCTCCCTTCTTCTTCATTGGTTCTTACCTAACAAAATGATCCCTTAATGGAGGTCTGCTCAGAAGTCTAGCGCCTGAACTTGGTACTTGGTGCTCGTTCTTCTTGCCTCTAGGTCGGGCTTTCTGTCTTCCCCCTTCGGGCTCTGTCTTCTTCCTCCCTATCTCTGTCTCTGTCTCTGTCTCTCTCCCTGACACACATGTCTTTCTCACTTTCTCACTCATTAATCACTCCTGCTTAATTTCCCACGTACATTTTTTTATCTTTCTCAAAGAATGAACATACTGAAAAATATATGTTTTTACATATTAAAACTGTTCCATAACTTAAAAAATATATTTATTTCAAAAAAGGTATCTGCCTAGTTTTACATCTTGAAACCAAAAGTCGTTATTCTCTTTTTCTCACCCAACATTATGGTCATAAATATTTTTCCACGTTATTAGTCTTTATGAGGATTCTTTATGACAGTTATTTAAAAGTAGTTATTTTCTCCCACCTCCTTTCTGGAGCTACCAAAGAGAAATGTCTATCCCCATCTGTCTCCTGTACTCCATGGTCAGCAAATACTTTCCTCTTTATTCTCTTCCTGAAACTGCAAGGAATGTACTGGTATGATGGGAGAAAGCTTATGCTATTTTTAAAGGGTGTTTTTTTTCCATTTTTTTTTCCTGAGGAAGATTCACCCTGAGTGAACATCTGTGCCAATCTTCCTCTATTTTGTATGTGGGTTGCCGCCAAAGCATGATCACCAACGAGTGGTATAGGTCTGCGCCTGGAAACTGAACCCAGGCCACTGAAATGGAGCACACCACTAGGCCCCAGTGCCAGCCCCCATAAGGTTTTTTTTTTAATTACATATAAAAGAAATTCACTAAAGGCTGTGTGTTATTCTCGATTGGATCTTGGAACACAAAAAGAATATTAAAGGGGAAACTGGTGAAATCTGAACACAGTCTGTAGGTTAGTGAATAATAATTTAGTCAATTAACCAATGTTAGCTTCTTAGTTTTGACAAATGTACCATGGTTATGTGAGATGTCTCAGTAAAGGGAATATATGGGATTTGTCTGTACTATCTTTGCAACTCTTCTGTACATTTGAGGTTATTTTAAAATAAAAGGTTAAAAATAAAAGAAAATCATACTTGTAGAAAATTTGTAAGATACATAAAAATATAAAGAAAAAATTATACTCATAAAAATAAATGGAACATTTTGCATATCTATTTCACATGTAAAGTACCCAGTTCAGCATCTGACATATTGTACACACTTAATGAAGTCAAGATCCTTTCCATTTAAGGCCATATTCCATGGAGAATTGGGTAAAATGTGTTATTCTATGACTTAACTAAAAATCAAGAAAGGGCTGGGCAATGGAAAGCTTCACCTGGACCCAAGATCTTGGCTGCTTTTCTCCTTTCCCCCTGCTTTCCTTCTTTGCCATTTCCTAACGCCTAAACTCCTTCTCAGAGGGAAGAAAAACTAGTTAACTTGGAAGCTTTCCACAGAGCAGTTATTGCCAGTCAGGGCCTTGTTACCATCACCTCTGCACCCTCGTGGCGATGTCGCCCCCGTCAGTGCGTTTGCTTTAATGCCCAGCTTCTCATGGATCAGACTGGACACCAGTGTCATGACACCAGAGTTCTCAAAAACTTCCCCCATGAAAAGGGAAGCAGATGCCAGTATTAGAGGAAGGACCGGGGTGTTACATAGTCCAAAATTACTACAGAGGAGAGAAAAGATTGAAGGGGCAGAACAACCTACGCCTGGGAAGGCGGCACCACATCCGCTCACCGTGAAGGCAAGGGACGTGGACTGCCTTTCTCATCCCCTCTGTGCCATCAGCCTCCTCCATCCTGACTCCCCCCCTTCTCTACATTAGGTCCCATGGTCCCTCATTTCAGCCTACTCCAGTGGGTCTCAAAATGTGGTCCTTGGATCAGCTGCACTCATTAGAAATTGCACATTCTTGCTACCCCCCAGCCCTGGACCAATAAATTCAAAAACTCTAGGGATGGGGCCCTACAATCTGTGTGCTAATGAGTCCTCTATGTGACGCTGTTGCAAATGCAATTTTGCAAACCACTGCCGTAAACTCTCTCGTGCTGCTTACCAGCATCCACCTGGTAAAACCCCAACTCTGGAGGAACCCGATTATCCAGGCCTTGCTTGCACCGGGGCAGCTGAGCCCTGCTGAAGAAAAGTACTCAGCTGGGTATTATTGGTGTCGTTACCCTCACAGTCACTATCCTCAACTGGGTTCTGCCCAGCAATCTCACCTTTCTCTAGTCACTTACTCTCCCACTCTTAGGGTTGCCAGAATTAGCAAACAAAACCCAAAAAACAGGATGCCCCGTCAAATTTGAATTCCAGATGAACACACACCAGGAAATTATTTATCTGACACTTTCATTTGACTGAGCATCCTGTATTTTTATTTGCTAAATCTGGCAACCCTAACTAGGAGGTATTTATAGTCAGAGGCAGGCAGTTGGGAAGAGAAGCTGCATCTGAAGTGGGAAGAAAGCAAGCACAAACTGGCGCACTAGGATGCAATGAAATTGTGTCATTCCTGTTGCCTCTGACTTTCACGGTACTGACGTCCCGCAGAAGCTGGGACCCTTCATCAGATTGCTAAACACACGTGCCTGGCCCAGAAGCCAGAGATGCTGGAGGAGGAGCCGGGGGAAGATGAGGGCAGTTGTAGGCCTGGCTGCTGCCTCACACCAGTAAGGTGAGCCAGCAAATAAATGACAATGTGCGAGAGCTACAAAATGGCCGTTGCCTCACTTCAGCCCACAGTCTCCCACAAGAATGTCTCATGGACCAGTCTAACCTGAAACACACAGGGAAAAGAATTTTGGGAAAAGTAACGGAACCTAGCCAAGGTGACACATTACAATCCACCATACTCATTCTCCATTTTAAAAAGAGGCTTGATGTCAAGTGCCAGGGACAAATGAATAATTTACACAGGAAGAAATAGCTAACCTTTGTGGAATGCTTATTACTTAAGCACTCCTCATATATAAATATGCTTTACATACATTTTACTCACATAGACATATGAATAGACCCACTACAAACATGATCTCATTCAGTCCTTGTAACAATGCCACAAAGTTGCTATCATTAACATGTCATCGACAAAGAAACTAAGGGTAGAAAGGTGGAGACATTTTCTCATGAACACGCAACAAGCAAGGGGCAAAGCTACAGTTTGAAGCCAGGTCTCTCTAAAGCCCGTGTCCCTAACCACTAAGTTCTGGGCTACCCGACCTCCCAGCAAACTGTAGACTTTATTTCATAAACACTAAATCTGCACTCAGGCTACAGACCGCCTGGGAAACCTTTACGTGCCAGTGCTCCTCAGTGATTCACAGTTGACACCACTGGTTTGGGAACACGTTCTTGAGGCTTTCGTCACACTCCCTGAGAACTCACCTGAGTTGGAATCCCAGCCATTTCACTTAGTGTTTGGGTGGCGCTCGGCAAGTTACTTAACCTTTATTGGCCTCATCCTCCTCATGAGGGCAGTAATTTCTACCATACAAAATTGTGAAGATTAGATATTAACACCAGAAAAACATCTGGCACAGCCCGGTCATCCTGGCACTCCACAAAGGGGAGTTTCTCCCTTCCTCAATGGGTTAGCTACCACCGTCTACATCTAGGCTGAAGACTTTCCAGACTATACCTTGGGTCCTAATCTCTTACTCTCTCTCCAGGTCTGTATTTCCTGTTTCCCACTAGGAAACATAGCCAACCCCAAGTCATCTTACATCTGAAGCACTATGCCCAGGTTTTCAACACCACCAATGCCATCCTCAGTACCATCTTGCCAATCTACAAGCTCACTTCCTTAAAATCACTTAAAAATCATTTCTCTTTCCCTCTGCCTTGTTCAGACATTATATATGCAGCATAACTACTCTTTCCCGAGAGAAAAACACTTTCAATTCCTACTGCCATATTTTAAAAAGTATATTGGCAAGCTTGAGTGAATCAGAGCAGAATGATCAGGATGATGGGGGCCTGGAAACTGGCATCCTAGAATGAACATATGTATAAAGGAAATAGGGATTTTTCTCCTGTAGAACAGATGCCTAAGGGTTGTCATTGGAAAGAGATGGTCCCTTCTCTGTGGGTTTCAAAGTGCAGACTTGATCCATAGGAAAGGAATTTCTGCTGAACATAAGGAGATTTTGAGGATTCGAGTTTCAGCTAGCAGGGTGAGGTACAGCCGTTTGGGGTCCTCTGTCTCTGTCTCATCCACTTGCTCCTTCCATTCTCATTCCTGCTGGGAGGAGAAGGATTTCAGCAGAAAAACATGTCCCCTTCTGTAAGAATCTTAAAGAAACAGCTTGCGAAACATCGAGCACACGCATACCAGGTGTTGAATGGCCCCGGACCCACTGGAAGCATTTGCTACCCATTTTGGATCTATTGGAAATCTGGCTTCCCAGCACCAGTGACGTGAAACCTAAGGCTACTGATGGCGAAGAAGAGTTCATAATCCTCCTCCAAGCCGACCAGGGACCTGAACTCGTCATCTTACCTTAAATAATGGTGTACTTCTTTGGTGTACCTAGTGCTTTCATTTTCAGCTTGGAGAGCCCCGGTTTCAGATCATTTGGGTCCTTATTTAGTTTGCTTCTAACCAAGGTAATCAATATTAGCAAGACAGAGGCTTGTCTTTTAAACGGCCCTTCTGCTCTTAAGAATGTGAGGATCAGGACACAGGGACTTGGTAGTTTCAGACACCAGGGATCGCTGGGCCCTGCTGGCCTGGACGCAGAGGGTCGGGGGAGGATGCAGCTGGGCGGGCTCCTGAGGGTGGACATGGGGAGAAGGGTAGAAAAAGAAGGATGGAGGACAAGGAAGAGTTGCCTACCCATCCAAGAGGAAACTGCACAGGAACAGAGAAATACTTTGCTCCGTCCTCCAGACTCTGTGTTCACTCAGTCCACAGATGAAGGGTCATGGGAACAGAAGTCCACAGGGCTGTTGGGCTCTGGAAATGCTCAGACTGAAGAGAAAGTTGAACTGCTTGATGGCTGACATGCCAGCGTCGGAGCAGCGTGCCTGCGCTCTGATCCGGGTGCCACCGCTCGCCATCTGCGACCTCAGGCAGCTGCTCAACCTCGGTTGCATCATCTCTAAACTGGCCTATAATGTCCATGGGACTCTGGATGGGGATTAAAGGACTTGGATTTAAAGCAATCAGAACACCTAATATGAAGGTAGCCCTCAAAAATGTAAGCAGTCATTTTCTGTAGGTGGGAAGTTGGCCCAAGGTGGCTTCCTCCACCTCAGGGTGAAGAGGCCTTCACCCTCTGAGATATTTTTGTTAATCTTGTGATTTTTTTTCCCCTTCGCCTCACTTCACGGGTCTGCCCTTTTCTATCCATTTCTATAGCTATTCCCCTGGCCCAGAGTTATATCCTTGTGCTTGCTGGGATAAAACAAAAGGACAGCTTCCTACTGGCCCCAATTTTGGTGGCTCTTCATTGTCCCCACATGGCTCTTTTAAAAACCAGCCATTCCTCTTGTCTGTATTCAGCTCCTTCGACTCCTTTACTGTGTGATTCTGCACAACAGTGAAGAAGATATCAAAGACCCAAAGCAAGACAGGGTGGCTGATCTCCCACCCCAGCCTCCTGATGCCAGTCGATGCTCACAGCTGACTCACCAGGTAGGTGAACATTTCTCCTGGGCCGGCCTGTGCTCCCACCCCCTGCAAGGACCGCCAGGAAGCAAGGTTCTCCTGAATTCTCCAGCCTCTATCTTTTGGTTCAGGCCAGAGTGAAACCTGGGAGCCCCTGAACTCCAGACAAACGTCTTGAGAAACGGATCTCTCTGCCCCGCCTCCAGGTCAGCCCTCCAAATGATACTTCATCCTGACCTCCGCCAACTGCCGTCTGCCTGTTTTCTGGACAGTTTCCTCAGTTGCATTCAGTTTCCTTCTGTCAAATAGGCATGCAATTTACACAGCAAGTCCTGATTGGCAGGAGACAGGGCGGGTGCATCAAGCAGCCTCCTAGGGCAAGTTCGCGCACGTCTGAACCCAACTTGAAAGGCTGTGCCTCCTCTGCACGCCTGCCCCAGCCCCCTGCTCTCCGAACTACGCCAATCAGCAGTGCCTCATTCTCTGAACATCAGTTTGAACATGTCCCATCTCAGCTTCAATTCCCTCTGGCTTGAAATTGCGTCACTTTTTATGTTGAAATATTTATATGTACTTTTGGCCTCTCAGTCTTTGCCTTTATCTTTTGTCTTAGTCCGTTCAGGCAACTGTAGCAAAATACCACAGGCTGGGCAGCTTCTAAACAACAGAAATTTATTTCTCATAGTTCTGGAGGCTGGAAGTCTGAGATCATGTGCCAGCATGGTTGGCCGAGGGCCCTCTTCTGGTTCACAGACTTCTCTTTGTGTCCTCACATGGCGAAGGATGAAGGATTTCTCTGGGGTCTCGTTTATAAGAGCACTAGTCCCATCCATGAGGGCTCCACCCCCAGGACCCCAGCACCTCCTAAAGCCCCACCTCCTGCTACCATCACATTGGGCATTAGGATTTCAACATATGAATTTTGGGGGACACAAACCTTCAGGCCATAACATCATCTAACTCTGTTTTTCTCAATAATGCCCTGCTCAGGTGTTGAGGTTACCCTGGTGAATTGGCTTCTTGTCACTACATGTGCTGTGTGGGTCTCCACTTTCCAGTCCTCACATATGTAATTTCTCCAGCCTAAACTAACCTGCCTTCTGCCATGTCACTCCCCTGAAACTCAGCCCCCAAAATTGCTTCAGTCTTGGTCCTCCAGGCTCACCTTTGGCTTTGTAATTCATGGTTACAAACATGCAAACGTCTCACAAATATGAGGCTTGTTCTAAGTGGCTTTGCATTTAGTGGGATCACTAATTAAAGTGGCATCACAAACATGCTCCAACACGGCTGAACCTTGAGGACATTGTGCTAAGCTGGTCACGAAAGGACAATATGGTATGATTCTATTTATATGAGGTACCTAGAGAAGTCAGATTCATAGAGACAGAAAGTAGAACAGTGGTTACCAGGGGCTGGGGAAGGCAGCAATGGAGAGTTGTTATTGAATGGGTACAGAGTTTCTGTATGGGGTGATGAAAAGTCCTAGAGATGGATGGTGGTGATGGTTGCACAACAATGTGAATGTGCTTAACGCCACTGACCTGTACACTTAAAAATGGTAAATTCTATGTTATGTTTATTTTACCACAATAAAAAAAAATTTTTAAGTAATGCATGATGAATAGAACTTTCAAGTTGAACAAGTAAAAAGAAGAAAATAAAAATACACTTGAAAGATTATTTCCACTTAATATAGTATAGATATCTTTCTAAGTCACTGGGTAACCTGCTACAAAACTTACTTAAGGGTTACATGGTACTTATTTTATTTGATGGAGATATGTTAACTAGTGTAATCAATATTCTATTAGTGAATATTGAGATTATTTCATGTTTTTTAACTATTAAAAAGATTACTGTGGGGCTGGCCAGTGGTGTAGTGATTAAGTTCATGCGCTCCACTTTGGCTTCCTGGGGTTGCGGGTTTGAATCCTAGGCGCGGACCCACACACCGCTCATCAAGTCACACTGTGGCAACATCCCAGATATAAAGTAGAGAAAGATTGGCACAATGTTAGCTCAAGGACAATCTTCCTCACCAAAAAGAAAAAAAAAGATTACTGCAAGACACATCCTTATAGCTAAATATTTACGACATTGGGAAGTAGATGTGTTTATAAAAGGGGAAAATAGTGTATGTTTGTGGTTATGGAATTGTTCTGTGTCTTGACTATGGTTGTGGATACATGAACCTACACATGTGACAAAACTGCAGAACTAGATTCACACACACACACATACACACACACACAAACCTGCTCAAATGAGTCCAAGTAGAACTGGGGATATCTGAACAAGCCCTGTAGATGATGTTGATGTTGACGTCAACATCCTGGTTGTGATATTGTGCCATAGTTTCAAGACGTTACCATTGAGGGCAACTGGGTAAAGGGTGCATGGGATCTCTCTGCATTTTTTCTTAAAATTGCATGTGAATCTACAATTATCTCAAAAGAAAAGGCCTAATTTTTCTAAAAGTGAAAAAAATTTATGCACATCAACAATTAGTTTATTAAGACACATTTTTAGGGGGCTGGCCCATGGATGTAGTGGTTAAGTTCCTGCACTGCGCTTCAGTGGCCCAGGGTTTGTGGGTTTGGGTCCCTGGCACGGACCTACACACTGCTCATCAAGCCATGCTGTGGTGGCATCTCATATACACAGCAGAGGAAGATGGGCACAAATGTTAGCTTAGAGCGAATCTTCCTCAACGAAAAGAGGAAGATTGGCAATGGATGTTAGCTCAGGGCCAATCTTTCTCACAAAAAAAATTAGTAATAATAAAATAAAATAAAAAATATCCTTAGGAAAAAGAGATAGAGTTTTAAATGAGGAATTACTGAGTTAGAAGCATTATTTTAAAGGCTTTAGATACACGTCACACTCGAGAAGGGATTTACTGTTTACGTTCCTGCCGCTAAGTGTCAGAATTCTACCTCACAACACTGAATAATATTCCTAAAAATATCCTTCAATTCAATCAACAAAATTATTTCTCATCACTATTTCATTGCCTCAAGGTTTTAAAATAGCAACACACTGTCATTTCTTCATATTTAATTAAGTGAAGGTTGTTTTTATCTTGGTTAATGCCTTTTCACTCCCATTAACTGAGAAACTCCCCTTTCAGGAGTGCACATCAGAATTTGAAAAGCCATATTTGTAGAAGACATCGATGCGAATTGTTTCTTGTTTTCTTCCTTCCCCCGCCCTCAGTAGCATGTCAGTTCTATGAGGATAGAATCCATTTTAAGTCACCCTTATGTCCCTAATACCTAGACAGTGTTTGGCACAGAGTTCGTGCTTAATAAACAATTATTGAAGAAAGAATTTAGAGATTAACTAACCTCTGCTCCCTAAGGTCTGTGTCTTCACTCTGGACTGAGTAGCCAGACTCTCAGGCTGGGCTTTGGCCATTGTTTATGTCACAAGGATGAGGTTTGTGGGTGTCGAAGGAAGATCCCATTCAGAGCTAATTTCTTGGTTCAGCTTTGCAAATGCAGGGAGGGTGATCAGAAAAGTCTGGGAGTGTTGGTGGACCCATAGGCTTGTAAAGTGTTGGCCATATTATGCCTCAAACCCTAAGCTCTTCAGTCAAAATGGAATTTGTGTCATAGTCTCAGTGTGACAATGCTGTTCAGTCAATGTGAACAGCAAGCAGTGAAAAACAGACGCCAGACTACTAAAACCCGTG
This sequence comes from Equus quagga, assembly GCF_021613505.1. Taxonomy (NCBI): domain Eukaryota; kingdom Metazoa; phylum Chordata; class Mammalia; order Perissodactyla; family Equidae; genus Equus; species Equus quagga. The sequence continues at coordinate 25,974,542 of NC_060270.1, read as the reverse complement.
GGTAATCTCAAATCCAGAAAAGCCCTTCTCTATCAATGACTTCTCAAGTTAGCTCAAAATAAGTGCATGACGAGTCTCATCTCCTGGTTTTTCCCAGGTTACCTCTGGAGGAGATGACAGGAGCAGGACAAGCAGAAACAAAGTTGCAAACGTTTTCACGGGGCTCATCCCTTCCCACTAGAATGTAAGCTCTACACAGCAGAGATTTCGGCCTCTTTGGTTTACTGATATGTCGCAGAGACGAGAAAATTTCCTGCCACATAGTAGCCCATAGTAAGCACTCAATGAATATTTCTTTTCTTTTTTTTAAAGATTGGCCCCTGAGGTAACATCTGTTGCCAATCTTCTCTTCTTCTTCTTCTCCCCCTCCCCCTCCTCCTCCTCCTGCTCCTCCTTCTCTTCTTCTTCTCCTCCCCAAAGCCCCCTAGTACATAGTTGTATATTCTAGTTGTAGGTCCTGGCTGTGCTATGCGGGACACTGCCTCAGTGTGGCCTGACAAGTGGTGCCATGTCCGCACCCAGGATCTGAACTGGCGAAACCCCGGGCCGCCAAAGCATAGCGCGCAAACTTAACCACTCGGCCACGGGGCCGGGCCCCTTAAAGAATATTTCTTGAATGTTTGAAGAAAAATGAGCAAGACACCCTCGCTTTATGATGCCTGTTCTCAAAGGCCAATCCCTTCTAGAATTGATCTATCCCCGAGCCCCGCCTTTTGGGAGCATCTTGGACGCTAGAAAAGACTGTATGTGAATCCAGGATCCTATTTGTGACCAAGACCAGGGTGTGAGCCAGGTGCCCAAGGCCATAACCCTCAGGGCAGCACTTTAACCTCCTCCTAGCCCCTGAGGCTGGGTTGTGAGGGCTGCAGCAGGAGCTCAGGATGTGATAAACTGGCTAGAATAGGGGCAGGGTGCCAGCCTTGGGACATGAAGAGTTTCGCTCCAGCTCTTGGAGAATGCTTTTACCTCAGCGAGAGTCTTTCGGTTTCTCATTGGAATTTTCCCCTCTGAGCTCACAGAGAAGCTCAAAAGACAGGCACTTACCCAGGACAGAGCAACTGGCTTGGGGATTTCCTGCACAGTCCTTGGAGAAGCGTCACTGTTGACTTCGGGTTTGCAAAGCAGCACTTTCTCCCTGGTTTCCAGAACACACCTCATCAAATAAAGTGCCGTCAGTTATCACTCAGCTTAGCAAAGCCGAGAGCTTTGACTTGACTGTTTCTAGGTGAGGGAGATGCCAAAGGCTCCAGGCTCCACAGGAGCCATCAGTCAGCCTTGTGCGTACAGCCCAGGTGTAATTCAGGGCGATGACAAACACAGGGTCACCGCAGTAGGCTATGGCTTTACAGACACCCTGGACCTGCTTCCTAGAATCAGAAAAAGCAGGCTTTACGTGTGTCTTGTGTTAAGTTGCCCTTCTCCCCTCCTGCACCCCCCACAGACAACCAAACCTCACTTGAAATATTTCCTTGGTACTGTAACGTCGGACTAGGGATGGGTTCCCTAGCTCCAGACTTGCCAGGGTCACAGGTACACTGTGCCCGATTGACTTAGCCCCGCCTCAGTTTCTCTACATGAGGGCTCTTAATCCTAGAGTCCATGCAAAGCTCATTCCATCCAGCCTCTTTCGTCCTGGCAGCTCAGTGCTAAATGATCCAAGAGAGACATTTAGACGTCTCCCATTACCAGAACCCTCCCCGCCCAGAGTAATTTTTATTTTATTACAAAAGACACTTCATATAGCGTACAAGTTTAGGGAATCATTTTACTTATTTAGATTCCTTTTCCTTCACATAAAAAGTCCTGCTGGAGCAGCTGGCCTGGTGGCACAGCGGTTAAGTGCACACATTCTGCATTGGCGGCCTGGGGTTCACCAGTTCGGATCCCGGGTGCGGACACTGTACCACTTGGCATGCCATGCTGTGGTAGGCGTCCCACATATAAAGTAGAGGAAGATGGGCACGGATGTTAACTCAGGGCCAGTCTTGCTCAGCAAAAAGAGGAGGATTGGCAGCAGTTAACTCAGGGCTAATTTCAAAAAAAAAGTCTCTCCTTTGCACTTTCTAATCTGTCCTATCGTCACCAGTACACTCTGTTCCCACTCATCTTAAATCCAGCCAAATGGAAGACATAACACCTCCCAAAGCTTGTTTTCCTGTTTTGTTTAAAACGGGAAATCAGTATATTGTGAAACAATTTCACATGTATCAGTCCCAGGTCTTCCCCTAGGGCTGATAAGATTTGATAAAACTAGTTTAGCTACTCCCTCTGTTACACTACAAAGGCCTCAGGATATTTGTCTCCACCAAGGCCCTATAATTAAACATTTTGTCTTTCATGAATCTTGGGATTCACAGGCCCTGAGCTTTTCACACTGTGGCAGTGTTGATTCACCGAAAGCTCTTCTTTCCCTGGCAAGAAGGTTCATGGTTTATTCATTTATTTATCTTTTACTATTTTAAAAAACTGTGGTAAAATATATATAACCTCACTTTTGTCATTCTGACCATTTTTACATGTACAATTCAGTGGTATTAAGTACAGTGACATTATTGTGCAACCATGACCACTATCTTTTTCCAAAGTTTTTAATCAACGCCAAAATAAATTCTGTAACCATTAAGCAACGACTTCCCACCCCCACTTGCCCTAGGCCCTGGTAACCTCTGATCTACTTTCTGTCTCTCTGAAGTTGCCTATTCTAGTTATTTCATATAAGTGGAGTCATACAAGATTTGTCCTTTTTGTGTCTGGCTTGTCATTTAGCATAATGTTTTCAAAGTTCATCCATGTTGAGGCATGTGTCAGAACTTCATTCCTTTTTATGGCTGTACAATATTCGATTGTATGTATATATCACCTTCTGTTTATCCATTCATCTGTTAATGGACATTTGGGTGTTTCCACCCTTTGGCTATCGTGAATAACGCTGCTGTGAACATTGGCATACAAACATCTGCTGGGGTCCTTGATTCCAATTCTTTTCAGTATATACTTAGGAGTGGAATTACTGGGTTATATGGTAATTCTATGTTTAACTTTCTGAGGAATCACCAAACTGTTTTCCACAGCGCCTGTACTATTTTGCATTCCCCACCAGCAATATATGAGGGTTCCAATTTCTCCACATCTTCACCAACACTTGTTATTTTCCTTTTTTCTTTTTTTATCATAACCATTCTAATGGATGTGAAGTGGATCTCATTGTGGTTTTGATTTGTATTTCCTGATGGCTGATGATGTTGAGCATTTTTTAATATGTTTATTGGCCATTTGTCTATCTTCTTTGGAGAAATGTCTACTCAGGTCTTTGGCCCATTTTTTAATTGAGTCGTTTGTTCATGGTTTATTTTTTATTTTTATTTTTGGTGAGGAAGATTCAGCCTGAGCTAATATCCATTGCCAATCTTCCTCTTTGTGCTTGAGGAAGATTTGCCCTGAGCTAACATCTGTGCCAGTTTTCCTCTATTTTGTGTGTGGGACACTGCCACAGCATGGTGTAGTTCCGTGCTCGGGAACTGAACCGGGACCACCAATGCAGAACACACTGAACTTAACCACTAGACCAGGGCACCAGCCCTGTTCATGGTTTATTTTTAGCTTAGAGTTTTGAAGGCCTCACCACTGTAGGTCACAGGTAGTCAGTCTGCACTCTGAAGAGTTTTTTACAACCCAGAGCTACACTCAACCTTAAATGACAGACACTGGTGTCAAGGGCTGTCCATTTTTACATTTGGGGCTGATTGGAGGAAAAGATCGCTCAGCCACAGAGTTGGTCCCTCTGGTCCTATCCTGTCTTAAGACAGATTAACCAAAATCTAAAATTAAAATAAAAACAAAAGGAAAGGATAATATTTGAAGTTAATCTAGTTTACTATTCCTAACTCAACAATTTAAAAGATATTTCCTGAGTGCTTTATATGCAACAAGCACAGTGCCAGGTGCTGGGAATACAGTGGTCAATGAGACGGATGTGGTTCATGTGGGAAGCAGAATAATGGTCCCCAAAGGTGTCCACGTCCTAATCCTGGAACCTGTGAAATATGTTACCTGACATGGCAAAAGAGACTTTGCAGATGTGATTAAGTTAAGGAGCTTGAGATGGGGAGATTATTCTGGATTATCAGTTGGGCCCAATATAATTACAAGGGTACTTATATTACTGAAACCAAAGTGGGTTCTCTCCCAGCGAATTAAATCAGACTCTGCACCAGAAGTAGTTGTCACACAAAGTAGGGTATATTTGCAGCAAACAGGAGCCCAAGCAGAATCATTTCCAAAGTCATGGCGTCCCCAAACAAAGGGAAGCAGGGACCTTTTATTTCCGATGGGGAATGAATATTCAAAAGGGAGAGGTGGGTATTCACTTGTGCAGGCTCAGTTGGAAAACATGCTTCCACACACACTGCACGTTACAGGAATAAGGCGTAAGCTCCTCCTGGAGTGATCTTAGCATTAAAAATAAGGCAAAGGTCATAGGTGTTGCTGCTCTTATGGTGGGGCTTGGTCTGGTCCAGGTGGTTGGTGATTGCATCTCTTAAATAGTTAAATGTTTCCAAACCCATCCTTGAGTTCCTCTGAGCGATTAGTTGGTGACACCTATAAGAGGCAGGCAGGAGGATCAGAGTGAGGAGAGATGTGAGGGTGGAAGCAGAGTCAGACAGAGATTTGAAGACTCTGTGCTGCTGGCTTTGAAGATAGAGGAAGAGACCATGAGCCAAGGAATGCAGATGGTCTATGAAAGCTGGAAAAGGCAAGGAAGCACATTCTCCCCTGGAGCCTCTGGAAAGTATGTAGTCCTACCAACCCCTTGACTTTAGGACTTCTGACTTCAGAACTCTAAGATGATAGATTCACATTGTTATAGGCACTAAGTGTATGGTAATTTGTTATAACAGCAACAGGAAACTGACATAGCTCCTTATCCCCCATAAAGGACACTGGCAGCAATCAGCAGACCTGGGTCTGACTCTGTGCTCTGTGCCCAGTAGCTTTGTGACTTTGGGCAAGTTACTTTATCACCCCGAGACTCATTTCCCGGGTTTATAAACTTGGGATAGCAATGTTTGCCTCCCAAATTTGTAACAATTAGAGATAAACTGGGCCCGGCCCTGTGGCACAGTGGTTAAGTTTGGCACTCTCTGCTTTGGCGGCCCGGGTTTGCAGGTTCGGACCCAGGGCATGGACCTACACCACTCATCAGCTATGCTGTGGCAGTGACCCACAAATAAAGTGGAGGAAGATTGGCATAGATACTAGCTCAGGGCTAATCTTCCTCAAGCAAAAAAAAAGGTTGATTGGCAACAGATGTTAGCTCAGGGCTGAAATTCCTCAGCAAAAAAAAAAGAATTAGACATAAACTATGCAAAACAGCTGAGGTGTAGTAGACTCTTAATAAGTGGAAGCTGTTATTTTTGTGATCACTAGTTATTTTTTTAAAAAACACTTTTCTTTAATTAGGCAGGAATGTGGGAGACCAGAGGCATGGGCCCTGTTTAGAATCAGGGTGTTGAAAGGAGAGGGATTACAAAATGCTTAGGTGGGAGTCATCAGGAAAGGTTCTGTTTTGGGGAGTAAGACAGTTGCCTTGGCTGCCCTTTCTCTCTCCCTTCTCTCTTTTAATGACACCATCCTTCTCCTCAACATCCAGCTGTTCACACTCAAGAATTCTCTTTGCCCCATCTTCTTTACTCCCGTCAAGCCCTGCTTCTTTTTCTCCATCTAAACCCATCCAGAAGCCAGACCCTTGTTTTGTTTATCATTCTCAGTCATGATTGAGGTCATTTTGGTTATATTTGCTCATTTTTGTTTTCTTTATGCAGTGTCAATACCCAGTCTAAATTGGGTCTCCAGTTCTTGGTCATAAATTATAATGAATGTATCTTCTTTGTTCACAGTGGTCAGCTCCAGCATCCATGTCTGCACTGTGTATCTCATTTTCCCTGGCTGTAATAACTCATTGGCCTAGGATGGACACCTTACCCAAGCCAAGAATTGAGATATGTGATCTAATCAGCCCAGTCTAAGAACTGGTTTGAACCATAACCATCAACCTCTCTCAGGAGAGTGATTAACAGCCATATTGCACCAGGGCAGAGGCAGGGGTGGAGAGAAGAGCCCAAAAGACATGGAGGGAGATGTCCCAATGGCTTTGCACTTCGCTGTTCTGGCTCTTTCCTGCAGCTTTATTGTATTCTTGGTCTTCAGATTCCATGAGATAGCCATATACATATCCTTATACATAAAAGAATATACATATACGTAAATTTGCATGTACCTATACATGAACATATATATAGAATATGCGTATACATGTTGAAATAAATTTCTAGGCCCAAAATGGAGCCACTCCTGCTTGGGGTGCCATGTCAGCAAACTGATATTTAGATAACTTTCATGTCCCTGTAAATGCTCCACTTGACCAGAAATGCAGAATATCCAGTTAGCCAACCCCCAAACGTCAAGCCATCTCTGGGCTCTATACTTATTTCCTTGTTCCTTCTCACCCCAAACATGTTTGAGTGTGTGGCCCCAGCCAATCAGATATTTTCTCTTTTTCTCTTCTTTGTTCTTTATTCTTTATCCTATAAAAGCTTCCTGCCTTCTTCCCCATTTTGCAGTTCTCTGGACCCTTGGGAATGGAGATTGTCTGCTTCATGAAGTGTTAAAGTTTGTTTATATCACCTAAGTTGCCTTCTTTAATCGTTTTTAAAATACATATGCATAAAATTCTCCACTCTCCCTTCAGCCAACTTTAACTGAATTCTGTTATGGCAACCAAGACTTTAGCCAATCTAAAAATAAAGATCTTCAGGGATAGCGAGCTCCAGAATTAATCCTAGAGGAAAACCATTTAATATGAATGCTGCCATGCACCTTCATCTTGTTTTGTTGCTGAGCCAGAGGCCTGAAAACTTTGATGACCAAGGTCCTCCATCATCAAACACCTTCATCCAGGAGAAAGTCTGTGGAAAACCACACGACTCAGTCATTGCCACCGTCAAACACCGACAGAAACATCACATCCTTTCTCGAGATGTATCCAAAGGAAAGATGAGTTCAGGATGTCTACAGCCCCAGCTAACCGATCTCAATTTCTCTTCATGGAAAAAAACAATAAAAATTATACCCTGAAGATTTTTTTTCTTTCTTTCTTTTCTTCTTTTTTCAAATGTTCTCGCAGGCCCAAATTAAGCCTGGAAAGAGACACTTTTGAGTGAAGATCCCTTTAATGGGTGCAGACATTAATGTTCTAAATGACTTGTGGGTTTTATTGTTCCTCACTAGGCTCACTCACCAAACTAGGCAGGTCCTCCTAGATGTTTGTGCAGCCAGTAACCCCAGGAAAGACCCAAAGAACGGGTGTGGACTGGTATATGCTGAGTGCCTGCTTTGGAACAGGCATTTGGCTTCTATTCCTTCCTCTCAGTCATCCAGTGAGGCAGGTGGTGTTTTTCCCATTTGAAAGATTGAAACCAGGGGCCAACTTGCTTTAACTATGCTCAGTTAGCTGTCAGTTTGCAAAAGCAGTTAGAAGATGCATTACTAAAACTCATCCTATAGATAACATCTCTGATGCTTGGATCACCATGGTAACAGATGCTTAAGTTTTTCAGAAACTGAGAGTTGATTTCTTGTCCAGTTCAGGCTGGTTAAGACCACTGACTCATTAACTGGGCCTGCAAGAATGACCCATAGGTAATCCTTTGACATCAAAGAGCCAAAAACTCCACCCTCAGACTATGGTACCACCGCCATTTTGTGAACATGCTCCTATGAAGAGCCATAAAGCTTGACTGCACTTGCGCAGATCAGCAATTACCTCACTTCTCCTCTCCTCCAATCACCTACTCCCATGCTTCAGACTGCCCCACCTGTTATCCCATAAACAGCCCTAACCCCCATTTTTTAGGGAGGAGAATTTGAGATTGGTTCTGCCGTCTTCTTGCTTGGCTGCCTCATGATTAAACCCTTTCTCTTTGCAAACTAGTCATCTTGATGATTGGCATAACCATGTGGCAGGCAAAACGAACCTGGTTTGGTAATGAGATCAAGAGCTGAGGTTCAGAGAGGTCAAGTAACCTGTCCAGTGTCTCATGGATAAAACATGGTGGATTCCATCTCAGTCTAGAGCCTGCAATTTTTACTATGCCAAGCACAACCTTTAGCTGAGAGGGACCTCATTCCCAGGAAAAAAGCTGTCGAGTTATCCCACTAGGCCTGGGACAGGGCTCATACTATGGCTCTATGTCTCACCATGTCAAGAAAATGATCTGAACGTGCATCCAATGGGCTTCTTGTGGTTCTGTTACAATGGATTCATGATTCTGCATTCTGCATTCATTTATAACTGCCTTTGGAAGCGGTCAGTGAGAGCATGAAGGGCAGTTGGATGGATGGGGCCTTGGGCTGGGGGGCAATCCAGCGTGGGGTTTTCATCTCTGCTTCTGATTCCTGTGCCTTTGTTTCCAAGTCTATAATGTGGGAACAATAATTCTTGTCCACTCGACCTCACCAAAGACAAAGAGGAGGGAAAGGCATTGCCAAGAGTGAGTCTACCCGTGGGCCAACATACTGCAGAGATCCAAGGTCCCCTCTCACCCTCAGCAAGATCCTTATGATAGCAGACTAAATGTGACAGATTGGCAAACTCACGCAGATGCCCATGCTGGTGTCTATGGTGTCACCTAGCAGTGCATAACATAAGAGCTGCTCTTCCCTGGGGCATCAGAGGGAACTGCAAGACAAGCCAAACTGCCCAAGCCTTATCTAGGTCACCCTGAACCAGGATAAGCAAGGCTTCAACCATGTTTCCCTGAGCACAGAACAAACAGGACAGGGATAAGATTAAGTAGCAGGGAAAAATTAATTGTTCCCCTGCCCTATGGCCTCCCATAGCACACTGCTATTACAGCACTTAAGATACTGTCTCATCATTTATTTTCATGACTGTGTCCCACTGATAGTGAGCAACTTGTAGTTAGGGACCTTTCATGTTACACAAGAAAAATATGAATGCATTTTCTGTGTTAAATAAAAATAAAAACATTACAGAGGGGCCCAGCCCTGGGGCCAAGTGGTTAAGTTCACGAGCTCTGCTTCAGCGGCCCAGGGTTTCACTGGGTCAGATCCTGGGTGTGGACATGGCACAGCTCGGCAGGTCGTGCTGAGGTGGCACCCCACGTGCCACAAGTAGAAGGACCCACAACTAAAATATTCAACTATGTACCAGGGGGATTTGGGGAGAAAAAGCAGGAAAAAAAAAAAGATCGGCAACAGTTGTTAGCTCAGGTGCCAATCTTTAAAAAAAAAAGTTTAAAAAAAAAAATTACAGAGAAGCCTACAGTCCTCTTTGACCCTCTTCATTCTAGCGCCCCCAATCCCAGTTCTCACTCGGGGGGTAACCTCCGTTAGCAGGAGGAATGTAGATAATTTTTCTATGTATTACGCTGAATGGGTGTCATATACATATTTAGCTTACACAAATTCAACTTTAGCCAAAACAGAACTAAACAAAACAAAATTCTGAGAGAGAAATAGCAATCTAAATCGTACCATTCCTCAGGCTGAGTCAATGGCCTGGAGAAGAGTAGGATGAATGACATAATCCCTCAGTTAAAACCCAGGTCTCTCAGCTGTCCTTGTGCTTCTTGGAGTGTGACCATTTCACCACCCTTGGGGGTGATTTAAAACATTTTCAAGGCTAATTCTGACAATACTTGATTTTTGCTTTAACATTAACTTTTGAGCCCAACCCCTATAAGCGTTGCACTATATACATCCACTCGGGCTCCATGACCTACCATGGTGTCCACTGCAAGGCCTGAGACGTAGCAACAAAGTGAATTCGTATATCAGGACCCACAAAACAGGGGCTGCCCCAGTGGCCCGGCCCACGTCACAAATCTACACCTAAGGCAGCCTGCACTTGTGGGAAATGACTCCCTGTCAAGGCAACTTACCACCAATCGCAATCCTCCAACTAGGCTTTAGTTAGCTGACCTCACCCTAGAGAGTAGGACCTGCTAGCAACCCTGTTGACCTGGTCGTTTAAGATTCGGCTTTCACCGCAGCGGCCTGAGTTCCTTTCCCCATTCAGGGAACCACACTCTGTTGGTGGTTCCCACCGCGGTAGCTGAGTGTTGCTGTGATGCTGAAAGCTATTCACCAGCGTCACCCATGGTGGACAGGTTTCAGTGGTGTCCTCCGGACTGCGACAGACTAGGAAGAAGGAGCTGGCCACCCACTTCTGCACCTGGATGCACTAACAACAAAGTCTTATAAGGACATCCCCAACCTCCTAGCCAACCAAGCATGCCCTGTTCCACATGCCCTATTCCTCTTCTAACCCTCTATAAAACTCGCTCTTGTCCCAAAAATCCCTCGGGAAAAGTATGTAGGAGGCACAGAACTCCCCCGATCCATAGATTGTTTTCCCCTGAATAAATCGTTCTAGTTTTGTCATTTGACAGTAGATAATGTTTTGGGACAGAGGAAAGGAAGGAAGGAAGGATCCTGGAGTGGTGGTAACTTACAAAAGAAGAAAATCCTGGCTGCAGATTATTCTGAGTAATGGTATTTCTAACTTTGCTGAGATGATATTCAGAGCGAACCACCACCCTGCTTGTGTGTAATGTGGGCCTTCAACAGTGGCCATTTGGGGGCTGTCTTTCAGAGCAGAGAGTGCGGATTTTCTGTTCTGAACATGGCATCATGCTAATAGGGCCTCTATCAACGGGAAATACCAACGGGCTGATCCCCGGCCACGGGAACACCGTGATTCCCAAATCTGACTTGAGCCAGATGTACTTTCCTTTCCACACAGGCACTTTGAAGGGCATGGCCTGGCCGAATTTTCTCTCAAGACCAGGGGAGCTTGCCTCACTCTCCTCACCACATTCTTAGGTTTCTGGGCTCCCTGCGGGTGTTTGGGGTTTTCATGGTCCTGACTGATGATCGCTATCTAATTTCTCCTACCCACCTGCTCTTCCTTAACCCAGAGTTTTACTGTCAAATCCATTGTTTCTTGGACATTCTGGGCAATGGTTCTTGCCATGGAGGAGCCCTTGCCAAGGAGAGGAAAAGTGGACGGCTGATTCTTGTAACGTTTAAGGCTGTTCTGGAGTTGTCGGCTCAGAACTGCCAAATCATCCCCCTTCTGATCTAGTAGGGAAACAGCTGCATTCAGAGAACATCCAAACTGCTGCCCAGCTGGTCCCGGGCTGGGGCAGGGCAGAGCTGAGGCCACATTGCTAAATACCCATTGTGGGAGCTTTTAGCCCCAGCAAAGCAGGAGCTGTTCATCAGCTCCAGCGGGATAGAAAGTGGGGATTAGAAGGGCCTTTAGAAACAATCTAATCCAGCCATGTCGTTTTAGATTTTTATTTTCCATTCTTTCCATTTACAAATGAGGAATTTGAGGTTCCAAAAGGGGAAGTGTCTGGTTCAAGATCACACATTTGCATCAGTGGCAGAGGAGAAATGAGAACTCAGGTCTTCTGACTTCTAATTCAGTGCTAAGTTCCATTCCCAGCATTGTGCTTCGGAGGTCCTGGGTGAATCAAAATTAAACCATGTCCTTTATCACCACACTTCTGAACCTTTGATATGCTAATATGCACTGTGTCTTTCTAAGAGGGAAATATAGTTTTCAGGCTTTCCCAAACTTTTTTGACCAGATTACATTTTTAATACAGGGTCTATTTACATTCTCCAAATTGGGATTAAAGGATTCCTCATAACATTTTAGAAAATATTGCCCTACACCATGCTCTTATTGTTTAGTGCTACACGAAAAAATGACCTACACATAATCCCTACAATCCATATTATACAGAGGAAACTCAGGCAATGGCAAACAGCATCTGTCACTCTAGAGATCAGCAATGAATTCTGTATCTCAAAATGCAGAAGTATGGGCCGTGGGGGAAGGGGAATGTGGGGAGGACAAGGGTAATGGTCAGCTCTTCTCTGATATACAGACTCATCTCAGCATATCTGGGGTTTAGGGCGGCTCAGCCTTCACTCAATATGCATTGGTTGTGCTTCTGTGATGTGTCCTGGATCCCAGGCCTCAAGGAGATCACAGTCTAGGGGGGAACCAGCACATGAAGGAGTGAGAACTGTGATACATGTGATGACAGGGATATGTACAAGGCAAAGTATAGCAACTGAGGAGGGAGAGAGTGAAAAGTTAGGCCTGGAGAAGGGGCGCAGGGGCAGCGGCTAGAACGACTTCCCAGAGGGCTCCCTTCCATTGAGTGTTAAAGGCTCAGTAGGAATTAACTAGATGACTGAGTAGGGTGAAGAAGAGCAAACAGCAGGTACAAAGGCAGAAGAGGGAGAAACAAAGTGGCATTTGGGAGCAGTGGAGGGAATGCACTATTATTGACGGGAAGGCAGAGATTCTCAGGGTTAACTGGCAGGGATCTGAGGGGGAAGAGCCTTTTGCACTATGCTGACGTGTTTGGACTTCATCTAGGAGGCCTACCTGTAGGAGTTAGCCCAGTGTCTCTCCATAAATACCCACCATTCTGTGACTATATGACTCCCTCCTCAGGTCAGACTAAGATTCCAAATTGCCAAGTCAACAGATGGCCTTTGAGAGGGTGGATCTTCAGAGAGAAAGGCTGACTGGGACTGAGTTTCACAATAGCCTCTTCTGCCACATACAATTTAAAAATGGAACTCAAATGCCCACCTGCAGCCTAGAGAAAATACACTTTTTGAGATGAAAGAACAAGAGTCAAATCCATCCTCATAACTCCTTTTTTTTCCTCTTTTTTACTTGAGGAAGATTGGCCCTGAGCTAATATCTGTTGCCAATCTTCCTCTATTTTGTATGTGGGTCACCACCACAGCATGGCTGATGAGTGGTATAGGTCCACGCTCAGAATCCGGGCCCACGAACCCTGGGCCACTGAAGCAGAGCACACTGAATTTAACCACTATGCCACAGGGCTGGACCCCTCCTAACTCTTCTTATAGTTAAGATAACTTAACCTCTGCTAAGTGAGGAGATATGGCCAAAGGTATCAGCAGCAGAATCAGGATGAGACTCATGTCTCCTGTACTCAGGACCAGGGCTTTTTTTGACTTATGGTTCAGTTATTAAAGCTAAAAGGAGCTTATGATCAGGGTCACGCCCATTCATCATTCAATACACATGTATTCACTCTCTTCTCTGAACTTGGTTTTAGGGACTGAGGACTCACAGATGACAAAAATCTGGTACCTGTTCTGGAGGAGCCCAAGCCAAAGGGTGGGGATGTTAGACCATGGGAGGCTCTGGGCTCTGGGGCCTCAGAGAATGCTGGGTGAAACATGGTGGTCTTCAGATGATTGTTGTCTGAATATGGGCTCAGGGTTGCCTCTCTAAGAATTTTTCAAGAAAAGCCAGAAATCTAGATTTTTGAGTAAAATGTTCTCATTTCTAAAACACTGTAAGGACCAAACTAAATATATCTGCAAGTAAATTTGACCCTCTGCTGCCATTTTGTGATTCCTCTTCCAGGCAAATGTTCTTACATTATTGCTTAAGGATCTCCCTTGCTAAATATGGGGGCTTGTTAAAAATACAGAATTCTTGGCTATATCCCCAAACATTTGAATCAGTAGGTCTGGGTTGGAACCCGTTAATCTCCACTTGTCACAAACTCTTCTGATGTCGGTGGTCTACAGACCATACTTTGAGAAACCCTGATCTAGATGCCTGTTTCCTTCTTGGAAGCTTTCGTCTCATCCTCTCTCTTAATCTTGGGTCCCAGACAGGCGTTCAGCAGCTGAATTGATGGCACTGTAGTTCAGTTAGTAAACACCACTCTGGAGGTCAAGGCCACATGTTCAGTTCATCTCAGTGATGACAAGCATCCCACACAAATTCAAAGAAGGAATAGCAAAAACAAACACAGGAAAAGGGCAGAGATGCATAGATAGTTTGTAGGAGAATGGAGACAGAGAGAAAGCCAGAGTGGGACAGGAGAGGGGGACTCAGGAGGTTGAAGTTAATTGCTGCATCACAGCCATTCAGTGGGGGTGTGGGCATCAGAGAAATCACCCACTGTTACACACTGACTATATTTCTTGTTCCTAGCTCTTCAATTTCTTATCCAGTTAGATACTTGTTCCACCAAGAGATAGCCCAGGAGCCTATCAGAGAAGAAATGATTCTCTGGGTTGCAGCAACCCATCTTTCTCCCTCCCAGTAGACTACTTGATTTAAATTTTTGCCTAAGAGTAACTGTTTTGGGCCATTTTTAGACACAGGCCAAGGCAGGGCACAGGTTCAAGGGCACAGACTCCTTATTCGTAGGATACAGGCTTCAAGGGGAAGAGTGTAGGTCATCGGAAAAGCATAACTACAAGGACTGCTTTGACCTCGCCCCTGCCTACCACGCCAGCTGCATCTCCACACCTACACTTTTCCCACAGTACTCAATTTCGTGGATCTCACACTCACAATGCTGTTTCTTATCTCCATGCCTTTGCTCCTGCTGCCCCTTCCCAATGCCAAGGATGCAGTCTTTCCCTTTTCAACCCTCCTTCACCAGCTCAATGCTTACATGTCATCCAAGATCCATTTAGGAGTCATCTCCTCCAGGACGCCTCCTGACCCCCAGGCTGGTCACTCCGCTGTCTGTGCTCCCACGATGCTCTTTCCACGCAGCCATCACTCCTTTACCACATCAGGTTACATAATCTGTTTCAGATCCATATTTGTCTTTGGACTGTGAACTTTTGAGTGCAGGGCTACTTTTTATTCATTTCAGTATTTCTAGAATGCATTCCAGTGCCTGGCAGAGAGCAGGAGCTCAACAAACATTTATTGAATAAATGAGGTGTAAGTACTTGGGAGCTATGCAACGTTGGCAAATCACTTAACGTTTGGAGTCTACGATTTCTTTATCTACACAATAGGGTAATGCTTCCTCCTCCCCAAGGTTGTTATGAGAGCTAAATGAGATAAAAAGCATTTAGCATGGCACCTGGCTCAAAGGAGGCGGCCAATAATTTTTTAAGAGCTAAAAGAGGATTCAAGGAGTTATCTGTTGCAACTTGCAGCTTTCATCATCATCAAAAAGCATGCTGCAGAAGCTAAAGAAAGATTAAATCAAGGTTAGATTAAAGGAAGAAGAGGGTAACCATGTGCCTCTCTCTGGGGATGAGCACTAGATTGGGTTTCAATCCGAAGAATGACCCTGTCAATGGCAAGGTCTCCAGAGCAAGGTCTCACACTTAAGTAGGTGAGCAGAGTTTGCATGTGAAACCAAGTCAAATGCTCTCTTTACGCAGACTCTCATGAAACAATGAACACTCTCAACTTCCACCACTCTCTAAATTAGGAAGGAAAAATGAAACAGAATCAATGGTCCCAGACTGATTGTGTTCCAAAGATAGGGTGTTATTTCTAAACTCTCATCCATCAGTCCTTTTTGCTTCCCACCCTTAAGATAATATCCATTTGCCTTCCTAATTGGGAATGGAGGAAGAGTAAATAGGCCTAGCAGAAAGAAAGAGGGTAGGTTGAATAAACTGGCTGTTGATTCATTGTCATGACTCACCCAGAATAAAATCAATATATCATATTAGTATCTTTTTTTATCCTAGATTTACCCTTGAAAGAGGGTGGAAGCCATAGGAGGTCTTCACATTTGGGCATTAGAACCTCCCCAAGTCCCATTTAGGACTAGAAGTTTGCCTTTTTAAGGCACACCAAAGGAAGCTGCCCCAACCCAGAGTGTAGAGGCCCCATCCTCAGGGGGCAAATCTCTAACAGCTCGACTCAATCTAGTTCAACACATATTTACTCCCTACTTTGGGCCAGGCAGTGTGCTAATTGGTGGGGTGACAGATATCAATAAGACACGGTACTTGCCCTAAAGGGGCTCCCAGGCTGGGTCCCCTTCCTAGTGATATCCAGGTCTATCAGTGGACGTGACGAGTGGTGATGGTAAACATTCCATCTCCCCTCCTGTGCCCACAGGAGTTGCTGCTAATGGACCACACTTGTTCCCATTTGGCACTAATGCAATCTCAGAATTGTTCTCAACATAGCACATCTAGTTGACCCCCTGGCCAAGGTTTGAATCTATCCTGTAGTTGGTAGCGTATGGGCTTTGGAAACAGGCAACTTTAAATTCAAACCCCAGCTCCAGCGCATAGCATTGTGTAGTCTCGGGAAAAGCTCTTACTACTTCTTGAGCTTCAGTTTCCTCATCTGTAGAATGGGACGATCTTCACAACCACACTACAAGGTTGGTGCTACTGCTGCCCCCATTTTACAGATGAGAAAACTGGGGCACAGATAGGGTAATTAACTTGCTCAAGATTACAAAGTAGAAAGAAGGAAAGCCAGAATTCAAAGCCAGGAGGTTTCTTTTCAGAGCCATTCTTGTAACTGCTAGGCTACTCCGCTCTTAGGCTGGTCACACACTCTCCAGAAGCTAACAAACACAAAACTGCCAGATTCTGATGAGATATTTAATAGAAGCTTCATTAAGAGACATATTCCATCGGCTGAAACTTCAGCTCTGATCAGAGAGAGTTTATTTTGTCTTAAAATAGGAAAGGCTATGGTGGAAAGACCTGCTGGATTGGTGAATATAAAGGCTTAAATCGTATTTAAACTATTTGGCAAAGAATCTGACTCTTGAAAGCAACTCATCTGATAATGGAAATATGAGAGTCAGAGATCACCTGATGAGTAGTCAAAACCTAAAAAATGTGCCATGAGGGACATTGTTAAAGTCACCATCTATTGCCAAGATGATTCCATGGTGATGGGGACATGAGTTTAAAAGTAAAAAAGAAAAGAAGGCAAAACTTGACTTAAGACTGAGCCATGTTAAGTGGACTAATATTTGTAGAACTCTTAGAACAGTGCCTGGCACCTAGTAAACACTATGTGCATGTGTCATAAAGAAATAAAACATAGACAAGCGGGTGTGGAGGAGACCTCATTAGAAGCACTGTGCTCGGGTGGCAGACGAGCTTCTTTCCACACCCTACCCACCGCCCCCGCCCTCCCTGGCATTAGAAAAATCATTCCATTTCTGAACCTCAGTTTTTCTTGCCTGTTAAGTGAAAGTTATAACAATAACTCACTCAAGAGGGTTGTTGTAAATACCAAATGAGACCAGTGAGATATCAGGGATGAAAATATGTTATTTGTAAACTATAAAGCACTATACAAACGTCACTATTACTACTCTTACTCCTTACTCGGAGGTCCTGTGAGTGAGAGGAGTAGAAAGATGTCCTGAGGCAGAGAATCCAATTTCTGGCGCTGGGGCCCAGGATGATCTGCCCTTCTCCCCAGTCCCCTCCCTGGCACAGTCCTACTCCTAGCTGTTGGCCCAGCCAAGTGGGGAGGAGGGCAGAGCTGTGTCCCTGGCACCAGAGTTGGAACACAGCGTGACCTCTCTCCCGCTCTCACACGATCAGGGCTGTACAGAGTCATTGGGAGTAGCTGAATAACGCATCCAGTGCGCCAGGTCAGCAACATTCAGGATTAGATAGACTTTTGTGGGCTGCCCTGAGAACCTCATAGACCCGAGTAATCTCACTTCTGTGCGTGCTGGCATTGTGATTTTTAAATGACTGACCTTGTAAGTAGATTTCGGAATACACGGTCTATTCCAGATGTGGAGACTGCTTGTACAGAACCAAATCGAGCTTCTATGGCGTGTACTTCAGAAAAAAATACACAGCCATGGCATTACTATAAACTGTGAGGTATTACTCCACAGAGAACTCCCTTTCCTTTTTCTTTTTTTTCCTTTTCTGTTACTGTTTGAGAGAGAGTCATAGTTACCTATTGATTTGTCTCTAGGACTAAATCAAGGGGAAAAACCAAAGTGACTATCAAGAATATGTGAAATTCAAGACTCCACAGAGGCTGTGTGTAGGAATTAGGTGTCAGGGAGAGTAAAAGCAACATAAAGCCATCAAGGAGAGAGGCCGTGGAAGGGGAATAAGGACGAAGTTTTTATATGGCACATGGGTTCAAGAGGGAAGCAGAAACTTATAGGCTTATGGCATCCTTTTGTAAATACAGCTTTCAATCAACTTTCCAGTATGCCACCCGTAGCAGAGGTCAAAGGAATTCTGTCTAGAAACATTTAGACCAGGTTTCTTTGTCTGAAATAATGTGAGAAGGTAATGAACATCAGGTGTTACTTCATTTTCATTTCCTACAATTCCAGCAGGTAAGCATTAATAAGCCACTTTTAATAGATTAGAGGACTGATTCTTGGGGATGATATGTAATTTGCCCAAGTTCACACAAGTATAAAATGGTGGAGCTAGGATTCAAACTCAGAATTGCCTGACTTTAGTCCATGGTCTTTCAACCACACCAGGTCATCTCCACTATGTAGCTCCATGAAAGAGCCCCACCACTGAACTTCCGAAAGGTAGACAGAAAGAGAAAGAATCAGTCCCGAAAGTGGAATAAAATTTGGTTCTCATATATTTAGTAGTGAGTCAGTTCACCTTGGAATGATACCTTTAGCTGTCTGACTACTGATGGATATTTTATCTGGGAGACACTGGTCTTTCTGGTTCACTTATTCATAGAAGAACCATTCATTTATTCAACATATATTTATTGTACCTTGCATTTTTCCAGGCAGTAGAGATAGAAAGACAAGAAATAGTGCTATGCTTCATAACTTAAAGGTATGTTATACCTATGCTTTTCTACGTGTCAACTATTATAGAAAAAAGAAAGCTACCTGCCCTGGGGGGCTTACTTTCCAGTGGGCTGTAGGGGACCAACAGTAAACACTGTAGTGCTATAATAGAAGCATGGGGGGTACTGAGGGGTCAGACTGCGGTCAGCAATTATTCCTAAGGCAAATTCACACGCATATGTAGATCAGGCATCTGAGGGGAATTCATTTTCACCACTCGGAATGTTTTCACATTTCAAAAGTGTTTCGGCAACAGGTTGACACAATAGAGATGCCCATCCCTGTGTCAGCCTGGGACAAAACCAAATGAGAAGAGTGGGGTAAACTGAGTTTGGCCTTAAAGCCTGAGATGATTCTGATCCCCCAAAGACATAGGCTATCCCAGCTGAAGTCCCCAAATGTGTTCAAATGTCACAGAAGATCTCATGGAGCTGAGGACCTCAACGGGCTTTATTCTTGCGAGCAGAGCCATCTTTAGAAGGGTTTCAGCCTGACACTGGATATTTTTCACGGGACCTTTCTGCCCCAAGCCCAATATTGTTATATATGTGCCTATGGTTTAAATGATCAACCACAGCCTAAAACAAACACCAGCAACTGATAGATGTAAGCATTACAAGAATACTACACTGTTCATTCATTAATTTATTCATTCATTCAATCTTTATTGTCCAGTAGGGCCTGTGCTTCAGGGAATATGAGATGAACAACCTCTCAGCTCCTAAGAACACACATTCTAATGGGGCAGACGAGACGTGAACATAGACAGCCTCATGCGGAGTGTGCTAAGAGCCCATAGGGGCTGTCAGAACAGGGTGGGCTTAACTTTTCTGAGGGTAGAGAGTGACAGCGATGCTCAAATTTGATATTGGAGAAAGGGGAGGGAGGTACTGAAAGCAGAGAGCAGAGTAAGTGCAAAGCCGTGTAGTGGTGAAAGAAACTGAGGGGTTCAGAGGGTGGAAACAAGTCATGTGTGGTTGGAAAGCAGAGTACAGGCACGGGAGCTCAAGCTGCAGAGCAGAGCAGGGACAGCTCTGAGGGCTGTTGCACCCACCGGAGAGCTTGGAACGTGGTGGATAGACAATGAGGAACAATCCATAAGAAAGCTTTAAGCCCAGAAGTGCCACAGTCATATTTGCATTTTAATAGATCACTGAGAAAGCAGTCAGAACGACTATAAAGGGCAAGAACAGAAGTGGGGGACTATTTAGAAGCCCATAGCAATGACTTGATACAAGTAATATGAAAGCATTTTCATTATCAAAAATTCAAGTAATACAGAAGCTACTCCAGGAACAACACATTATCCTACTGATAGATATTTAGGTTGTCGCTAATTTTCTTATTATAAACTATGACCATGCTTGTTCAGCGTGTGAACACAAAGGTATTCAATAAATTGCTTAAGAAAAAGGACTACTTCTTAAAATGGTCTTTAAAACACTAGATGACCATCTTCTTTGTATGGCTAACTATCTTTTTCCAGGAGTTAAGGGATGTATGAGATGTTAAGATAACTCTTTAAGATTACTTTGGGCCCAATTAATATCAGCCAAAACGTGACTAAGACCAGGACTACAGAGAATAATACTCAGCCTGTCAGAATCCAGTCTGAGGTGGGGAAGAACTCTCACCATTCTTGTTCTGGACTGAATGTTTGTATCACCCCCAAATTCATATGTTGAAATGCTAACCCCTCAACGTGATGATATTAGGAAGTGGGGCTTTTGGGAGGTGAAGTGGGTGAAGCCCTCGTGAATGGGATAAGTGCCCTTATAGAAGAGATCCCAG
Organism: Equus quagga; assembly: GCF_021613505.1. Classification (NCBI taxonomy): domain Eukaryota; kingdom Metazoa; phylum Chordata; class Mammalia; order Perissodactyla; family Equidae; genus Equus; species Equus quagga. The sequence goes on along the minus strand of NC_060270.1, from coordinate 25,954,059 downwards.
GGGGCTGGTCCATGGCCAAGTGGTTAAGTTTGCGTGCTCTGCTTTGGTGGCCCAGGGGTTAGCCGGTTCGGATCCTGGGCGCAGACATGGCACCACTCGTCAGGCCCCACTGAGGTGGTGTTCCACATGCCACAACTAGAAGGACCCACAACTAAAATATACAACTATGTGCTGGGGGGATTTGGGGAGAAAAAGCAGAAAAACAAAAAAAAAAAAGACTGGCAACAGTTGTTAGCTCAGGTGCCAATCTTTTAAAGAGATCCCAGAGAGCTCTCTTGCTCTCTTTCTGCCATGACAGGTCAGTGAGAAGGCAGCCATCCATGAACTAGGAAGCAGCTCTCCCCAGAGGCGAAATCTGCCAGTGCCTTGATCTTGGACTTCCAGTCTCCAAAACTGTGAGGAATAAATGTTTGTCATTTAAGCCACTCAGTCTAGGCTATTTTTGTTATAGCAGCCCAAATGAACTGAGACAGCTCGCATGGATACGCTTGGGAGGGGAAGGTGAACATGATGGAAACGTGATCTATTTCTCCTATGAAGGCCTGGACCTAGAGAGGAAACTCATAACCAAGGGGAGAGATCAGGCGGAGCAGAAGAGGCTTTCAGAGCAATGCAGCACCTGAAGCTGATGGCCCCAGTGGCATCCAGGACGTGGCGTCCCACCAAATGACCACCATTGCTGCTGTCGGTTGGCTGTCCCTGTGGGTCCTGAGGGTCATTGGACAAGCGAGGCTTAAAACAAGTGTCCTCCATTTTCCCCTCTCTGTGGCAGCTCTCTTCCTAGTGGCCTGTTATTCTCAAAACAACTGAAACCTTTCCCAAGTCTAGCGTCAGATTTGTTTGGGGTCACACCTTCCTTAGGTTCTGTACCAACCCCACCTCTGAAAGATGGGTGTTAATCCTCTGCCTAAAGCCCTGAGGGATCAAAAATTCCTGGTACCTTTCATGTAGACTCATCTCAGGGTCTCCCACACACCCTATATCTCCCACCTCAAGCTGAGCTCAGCTTTCTTTGCTTGGATTTTAGAGACAAGGATGAGGACAGGAGGTCGGTTGTGATATTAGAGTTACGACATCACAGGAGGATGGAACTACAGACAGGCATGGAAACCTTTAAGCACTAGACTAGAACTTTCTACAGAACTTCATATCTAGCAGGTTAGTAAGTACAGTTTAGCAAGGGCTAGTTCTCTTAAGTAGTCATGTAACAAAAAAAATTCTCTTACTTGAGAGAGCAGAAAATTTCTAAGAAGTGTCTTAAAACCACAGTGGTAGATTCATTTTTGGCTTCTCTTCTCTTCCCTTTTATGCTGTACACAGATATGAAAACGGGACACAGGCACAAGTGGAGGAGATGTGGCTGGAACGTCCTTGACCTGCAACCAAGAAGTATGAAATCTCTTCCCTGTCATGGATGCTTAAAACAAATGCCTTCCTTCTTGGCCCACATTACTAAAGGAACATGGTTGTAGAGACTGTAATAGCCAACTGGCCCAGCTCTCCTGCCAGATCAGCCTTAAAGCTGGTCTGTGCCAACTCTAACAACCTTTCTGGGAAGGAGATTCCACAGGGACTGAGGAAAACAGTTTCAAATGACTAATAGCCCACACTTAAAGAAAATACCATTTTTCCCAATTTGCAGAAGAGAAAAATCATGAGAAAGGATATGGCATGCTCAAAGCAGATTCAGCCAAAGAGGTTTTAATCCACTTGCAGCTCTGTTCTTAAATTTGGATCATGGACAGATTACTCTGAAGCCCTCCCTTCTCACATCCATTTTTCTGTTGGAGAAGAGAAGAGCCCAGTCCTCTTGACTGTGTTTCAGTTGTATATTTCTCATGTCTCCAAATAGCCTGAGAGATTTTGGACAGCAGAGACCATCCTGTTTCAGCTCAGCCACTAACTTGCAGGGTGATTCTTTAAAATTAAGGCAGCCAGACCATAAGGCAGGGAAGTGCTATAGTCACAGAATTTCAGCCAAATCTCTTACAATGCCCTTTGGAATTAGGTGGAGGAATACAAGTTGGGTGAGACTGGAGACAATGCACCAACCGGAGTTCTGATTGATTGGATCCGTGTGAATCCAGAGGAAAGACAACTAAGACTCCGTCTTGGTAAAAATTTTGCTCATGATTTGGATGAGTACAGATGACAACCTGATGAATATACAGCCAACGTGAAGTCGCAGGAGACAGTGAATGGAGAGGTGTCAGAATCAGATTCCAAGGTGAGCTCATTGGACTGGAGCAATGGAGAGAATCCAACAAGATGAAAACTAACAGGAAAAAAACCCAAGTACAAAAGCACTAGGTGGGGAGACGGGTTTTTCGTAGCGCACATGTAAAGGACTTCAGACTAGGTTAAACTATTACGGCAGAGAGACATGCTAAGATGATTAAAGGCTGTATCTACAGAAGCATAATGTCAAGAACTAGGGGAGTGATTGACCGGATCCATTTTTCACTAGTCTGGCCACATCCACATGTTTGTTTCTTCCTAGTCTAGGCACGAGTTTGCTTCTTCCTATTCTAGAATTGCAGATTTTTATCTAAAAGAAAAAATAAAATAAAAAGTATTTATGGTGACAGATCTCTGTCTGGAAATATTTGGAGCTCTGACATGCAGGTGTGGAATGAAGCTGGGCCATTTGGCAGGAACGTTTTGGAGAGAAAGCATCCCTCAGAGAATGATAGAACAGATGACTCCCAAGGCCACTTCCTGTTCAGAGAGGCTGCGACCTTGTCTCTCCGGCATGTCACAGGACACCTCTTTGTCTTATTTCTTTGTCTATAAAATGGTCTCTAAGCAGAACTCTGCTCTCCAAGCACTTTTTCTGCTCTGACAGGCTGTGTTTCTGGATCTCTTTTTCTTTGAATTCTTCTACAAGGTTGGGGACAGATGGGTGTTAATACACACATGTTCCCAGGCTATCTAGCTTCATTAAGTAAGAGGAATGGAAAAAGTGTGCTCTGCTCTAGGAGAGGCTATATGAAGATAGACAGCCTGCCATTATGGGTTGAATTATGTCCCTCCAAAAATCCATATGTTGAGAAGATGGCCACCTGCGAGCCAAGCAGAGAGGCCTCAGAAGAAACCAACCCTGCTAATACTTTGCTCTCAAACTTCTAGCCTCCAGAATTGTGAGAAAATAAATTTCTGTTGTTTAGGTCACCCAGTCAGTGCTAGTTTGTTATGACGGCCCTAGCACAGTAATACACCTGGTATTTTCACCTCTCCTGTGCTCCCACATGTGGCTGGAAGAATAGGAATGAGAAGATTTTATTTATGAAAACCTCTTACCAAAAGTGTCAAACTCTAGGGACGCTGCTAACATTCATACTTAGATTTCCTCAGTCCTTCTCAGAAACATGAGGCTTTTTCTCTCGTTGCAGATTCTTGCAATTAGAACAGACTCCAGGCCAGAGATCTCAAACTGTTGACTTATGGGTTGAATTTGGTCACAAACATGTTTTGTTTTGGTTCCTACATATTAAAAAATTCTTAATAGTGGTCAACATTTGAAACTTGAGGGGCTTTCGGGGCCAGCCAGGTGGCACAGCGGTTAAGTGTGCATGTTCCGCTTCAGCTGCCCGGGGTTCACTGGTTCGGATCCTGGGTGCGGACATGGCACCACTTGTCAAGCCATGCTGTGGTAGGCGTCCCACATATAAAGTAGAGGAAGATGGGCAAGGATGTTAGCTCAGGGCCAGGCCTCCTCAACAAAAAGAGGAGGATTGGCAGATGTTATCTCAGGGCTGAGCTTCCTCAATAAAAAAAAAAAAGAAAAAAAAACCTTCAGGGGCTTTCACATTAAATCCCTTAGTTCTGGCTTCTCTTAGACAATCAAGAAGATTTGGCTTTATTGGGCCCCCTGGTAATAGTCTGTTGGAGTGAAGTAGTGGTCCTCTCTTTAGACAGGGCATGCACTCTCCACTTACACAGTCCCCACCTGGCCCACTGCACTCATTTACCTGACCCTGCTCAGCATTTGCATTTGTGACTTGGGTCAACTAAAAACGCCAGAAGTCTGTTACTCTCCACCCTGCAGAGGGTCATCATAGAATTTCCCCTCAATAACAGGATACATACAATTACAGGCATGATATTTTCTTTGCCTTTTGTTCAACTAGCAAAGCCTATACCACATTTGGTTCTTTGGCTCTTGATTAAAAGCTGACATGAAACTGGGAGCATGCTGCCATGAGAAAAGATCGTAGAAGTGAGGACAGCTCAGGCTTAGGGAAGACTGAAGACAGGAGATCAGAGGACTGGTTGACCTTGGCCTCTGGCAGCCTGACCAAACGCTCCAAATGATTAGCCACTTGGCCTGTCAACAGCATGGCATTCACAAACGGTAACTTAAACTGCCAAGAACAACAAGGAAACTGTTCCCCAGCTCTCCAGGACTGACAGCAGTAGAAGCACACCTTGCATGGCTGAGGACACTGTCTCTCCGTTATGCTTCTTTGAGATGAACTGATATTATTGGGCTTCGGCCTGCATGAAGTGCCGTCATCTGTTCTCTTCCTAGAACATACGAGAAATTGAGTTAAGGTCTGATCACTTAAATTCTAAAACATTTGGAATGGTTCAGAAGAGCTAAATAGGTTTTGTTGCAGGTGAAAGAGCTATGAACAACCATAATTGCCATAAAAACAACAGCTTATGGGGCCGGCCCGGTGGTGCAGTGGTTAAGTGCACACGTTCTGCTTCTCAGCAGCCCGGGGTTTGCCGGTGTGGACGTGGCACCACTTGGCAAGCCATGCTGTGGTAGGCGTCCCACATACAAAGTGGAGGAAGATGGGCACAGATGTTAGCTCAGGGCCAGTCTTCCTCAGCAAAAAGAGGAGGATTGGCAGCAGTTAGCTCAAGGCTAATCTTCCTCAAAAAAACAACCAACCAACCAACCAACCAAAGAACAGCTTATGATGAAGCCAAAATTGCCTCAAAAGATGGAAGGAAGTAGCAGAATGTCCCTTTATGCCATATTCATTGTATTGAGCAATTTTTCACAAGGCTATTTGGTTGCCCAATACCACTTTAAAGACTGTAGTGATGGTAGGAGGAGAAAGAAGGAACAACTAGGAGAGAATTCATATGCGTCTTTCTGGTCACACAAAAGTCAGGAAATTGAGAATTGCAAATAGGTCCTATAAAGATCCATCACTTGCCTCTCTTACAGTGATCAAAGGAAGATTTCCTTGGAAATTTTCATTTGTATCTTATGGCTTGCAAGACTTGGCAGTGGGGCTAAGTGTCATCTTTTTACTTGAAATCTACCAATGTGAACGGGAAAATAAGTCTTCCTAAGAACCTAATTCAGGACGAGGCTGTACTGAGGTCCAAGCAGAAGCTAGGTCTGGACATAACGTCATTCTCTATTAAACAACCTAAATCTTATCATGTAATTAATTCCTTTGCTTAGAATCATTCAGTGGCTCCCCTCGTGCTTAGGAAAAAGTCCAAATTTCCTGGCCTGGCATCTGATCCTTGACTACCTCCCTAGACTCATCTTCTATTATATTACTGTTGAACTCTGGCCACCATGGCTTTCTGTAAGTTCCTTTTATATCTCTTATCTCTCATCTTTGGACGTGGTTCTTCCCTCTCCCTAGAACATTGCTTCCCTCTTCCTTCAACTCATCCTTTCAGTCATCTGCGTAAAGAAACACTTTTCTCAAGAAGCCTTCTCTGATTGCCACGTTAGGTAAACAACTGCCCATGCACCTACCCACCCACCCCTTCCTCCTTGGGCTCCACACCACATGTATCTTGGCACTTCTCACATTTACTTTAAATTTCTTGTTTACTATCTGGCTTCCCTGCTCTACGCATAGGCTTTAAGGGCTAAGACTGTGTCCTGTTTATGGTCGCATCCTTTGCAACTAACGGAGTACCTGGCATGTAATCCATGTGCAATAAATTTTTGTTCAATTAATGACTACAGTAAAGGTTTTCAGAGAAGAAATAAAGAATAATATTGATGAACTTTGAAAATCTGAGATCGGGGGCCGGCCTGGTGGCGCAGTGGTTAAGATCACACGTTCCGCGTTGGTGGCCCAGGGTTCACTGCTTCAAATCCCAGGTGCAGACCTTCGCACCGCTTGGCAAGCCATGCTGTGGCAGGCATCCCACATACAAAGTGGAGGAAGATGAGCACGCATGTTAGCTCAGGGCCAGTCTTCCTTAGCAAAAAGAGGGGGATTGGCAGCAGATGTTAACTCAGGGCTAATCTTGCTCAAAAAAAAAAAAAGAAAAGAAAAAGAAAATCTGAGATAGTCTTATCTCCTTTCCTCTAGGCAGACCTCATTTCAGTACAAGATGATGGGGATCTTTCTTCCTCCCAAACTTCCCTAGAAGAGGAGAAATCATAACTTTCTCGATAGTTCTTTGGGCTCCACATAGCCAACCTTTGGATAAATCTGACAGTCTCATTCTACTGCATGATCTTACCTCTGTCTTTCTGACTATGCATTTTACCAAACCTCTAGTTCTTTGCCAATAAATTTACTATAGAAAGTTACTTTCTACATCCTTTTTTTTTAAAGATTTTATTTTTCCTTTTTCTCCCCAAACCCCCCGGTACATAGTTGTATATATTTTTTTAGTTGTGGGTCCTCCTAGTTGTGGCGTGTGGGATGCTGCCTCAGCGTGGCCTGATGAGTGGCACCATGTCTGTGCCCAGGATCCAAACTGGTGAAGCCCTGGCTCGCCAAAGCAGAGCATGTGAACCACTTCGCCATCGGGCCGGCCCCAGTTTGTACATCCTTAACCACTTGACCATGTCTCTTTGTTCCTTGCCCTAACAGACTCAGCCATCTTCCAGCAACCACCTGGACCACAAGCAGCTTGTTTTCATTTAGACATTCTACTCTGCTAGTCTGGTATTTAGAACAATAAAGGTAATTATCCCCCATGGAGCACTGGTGGTCCATGTGAGGAAAGATGAGAGGATTTAATCCTCGGTGCTTGTGAATGACAATATCACAAATGCCTTCATCACAATTGGCACTGGGGCTGCTGAGGCTGAGGACAAAAGGGCAGCAAGAGCAACCTCCCTGCAGAGCCAGCCCAGAAAATAACATCCAGCTGGGGGCCCGCTGAAGGCGGAGTCCTGGCCTGAATGCTGAGAAGCCAGGCCAGGGAGCAGAAAGGAGTTTTGTCCTCTGAAAGGACCCCATCATTCCTTCATCCCACAAACATTTCTGGAGGCCTACTCTGTATCAGGTTAAGTGTTAGGTGCTTGCGATCTAGTAATCCACTCTCTGCTCTCAAGGTGCTCACAGCCTGAGATGGGGGGGAGGGCGGAGTTCTTACACGAAAGAGATAATTCCTGTTCACGTGTTATGAAAGACTGATGTTAAAGCCCCACAGAGATCTTAAACATAGAACCCACAGGAGCAGTTATTCAGCATCCTGGGGAAAAAGAAGACTAAAAAGAGAGTCCCAGGCAAAACCATCAAATAGGCAACCCACCATCCCCATAGCCAACCCGCTCCCAATTCCCTGTTGCAGCGGGTCTGTCCTCAATGGCTGGTACGACTGGATCCCTGCCCTTTGCAAGTTTTCTATTACTTCACCATCCTGAGTCTCCTTTCACAGATGGAAAAGGGATTGAACTAAGTCCATTTGTACTATGGTAGAGCAGCTAATGGGGGCTTAGGATCCCCCCTCTCCCAGGCAGGAAGGCATTTCTCCAGCGTCAGGGCCGGGTTACCCAATGAGGAGACCAGGTGGCTGTTTAGCACACCAGTAAAGCACTGCCCCTGCCAAATGTTTCCAGAGTTTCATATGTGACATTTCAAAACAGTCTTTCGTGACGGAAATCCAAACTTTGTTGGGCTTGTGGAACTGAAAAAAGATGAAGGGTCTCATGTTAAGGCATTAAAATGGAACCCGGTGGACATAAAGAGGAGAGAAACAAATTCCTCCTTCAGGGTGAACTCTTGAACTCATTAAATGCCTGAAGTGCGTCTGCAAATCTCCCCAAGGAAGATAAGATTACCGGGACAGAGACTCTATTCCCGTCAGGAAGATAAGATTATCCAGAGACCACATTCCTGTCAGAGTCATCTCCCACATTCATAAGTTTAGTGGCTTGTTTCATTGACCCTCACCCTGATGATTACCTTTACACCTGGAATTTGTTGAAAGGCATTCCTTCTCATTTTTTTTTCTTTGCCTTTGTTAGCCTCAACTCTAAAACCGGCCTCCTCCCTTCAACATCTGGAACACAATTCAAGTGTTCCTTGAATCTGTGCTTCCCAGGCTGCAGTCCTAAGGAACCCTGAATAAACTTCCTTTTGTTTTAAGTTTACCAGAGTCTACCTCATAATCGATCAACAGGCTCTTTTTCATTTGTTTCACAAATGGGTATTATTTTTTATTTAGAATTGTATATGAGAAACATCAACACCTTTTCTACATTTAGGGCCTTCAGAGGTGGAACTCCTCCCCTGCCAGGGGCTGTACGGGCACATCCACGGCCTCTGTCCTCATCACCTCCCAGGGGAGGTATTCTCCTGGGAGGAATTCCAAGCCATGCAGAAGCACGGGGAGGCTGGCAAGGGAAACGATGCTAAAACCTGCAAAATAAGGTGAATTTAATCTGGATGGGCTTCCTCATAAGATTCTACTTGCTTTCTAAAGGTATCCTAATCTATAAACTTTGTGGACACTATTCCTGGGTGATGTTTTATGTAAAAGGAGTTCTGTGGTCAAATACGGTTGGCAAATATTGCACCTTCTCTCTCCCTTATGAAGTTAGCATATTACCATATCAAATGGTACACATTAGCATATTAAATCCTCCCAGAAGTTCTGCCAGAAAGGAACTAGTCTAGCTTGAAAAAACAAATCAGGCAAATAATAATGCTTGACTATAAGACAGGGAAGCAAGAAGACAAGGGCTTAAGATGTTGTGACTCAACTATCCTAGCTACCTGTGCGGCCATACGCAAAAGTCTTGAATATTTTCATCCTTCCTCCTCTCATCTGTAACAGTTAAACAAATGTTTATTGACCTACAGGTTATTACTTCCCCACACACAAAGAGGAATAAAACGCAGTCATTCATATTCAGAAGCAGAGAAACATGAGAAGAAACATGAAGGTATAAATACACCAAAATGTGCATAAATGTGTGTGTGTGTGTGTGTGTGTGCATGTTTGTGTGTGGAGAGAGAAAAAGAAGATAAATAAAATTTACTTCAGCATGCAATCTAGAGACAAAGACACACACACATACATGTATATACAGTAACAGTAGATTTACATGTATGTGTCATATAAATATGTGCATATTTATGCATTTATGAAGAAATAAACTTTACTTAAAATAAACACAACAAATCAGTGTTTTTCAAATGTATCTAACCACAGCAAGAAAAAATTTAAATCAAGTAACACCAATTAATATCCTGGAACGTTGTATGGAGCACAAATTGAAAACTGCTACCCTTGTATTTGCTTTTTTTTTGGTGATGGAATCTCTTTTTCAAGAGATATTGGTGTATGCCCTGTCAAGTAAATCACTGCTTTTCTGTCAACAGACTCCTTTGAAGGGAACAATAAATTGGCACACTGATGCACATGAGTGCTCTCCAGAATTCACAGCCAGGTGATTTCACAATAAAGCACAGCTTGGCTTTTCTTTCTCTCCGTTCCTGTGGCACTCGCCACTTGATGATGGAAAGGTCACATGACTCCAGTGGACTGTGCATTTTTATGGGCTTCTGTCAGCAAAACACTACCTGTACTAGCCAGAGAAATCTAAAAATGGACAAGATGAACACATCACATCGAAGGAAGACATGTTCTCCTTTTATAATACAGTTTTAAGAGCTAATTTTACAGTCTACTGGGTATTTAAGTGAAATACTTTTAGGTTCAACAGGGATCCAGGGAAGAGGTGCTGGGAAAAGCAACAAATAGGGGGAAAAATTCATTTAATCAATATCTGAGCACAGCAGCTACTCCATTCTCTTCCTTACTCTTTCTTCCTTCTCTCAACAAAAGCACTGAGTGTGTCTATTTCTTTTACTCCCACAACAAGCTTTAAGCTTGGCAGGGAGTGTTTCCAGCAAAATGCTGCTCTCTCAGAGCCCTTTAGCTGAATCACTCCAGTGGAGACGGAAATTGATAAAGAAATTTCTGCCTAAACTGGACGCCAGGAGGACGGGGCTCCTGGTTATTTGAAACTCCATTTCACCACAGTAGTAGTAACATCTCTTGTGAATGTGAACATTTTCTTCTCAGAATTTCTTTCTCTTTTCCTTCCTTCCTTCATTTATTTATTTTTTTAAATAGAAACGGTGGGTCCACAGCCTTATTCTCCCAGTGGCTTTCACGGGATCAGTTCTGCTCCCCACTCCCCTGTTCTCCACTCCCCTGCCCCCATTTTCTCTGCAGCATTCCAGCGGCCATAGCTGCAGACTCAGAGAGAAAGCAGGTCTCTTGTGTTTCAGGGAAATAAATCACCCTTCCGTCCCCTGCACATGTGGGTTAGAAAGAGGAAATATAGCCAGCATTTGTCCAGTGCTTACTAGATGCCAGGTACTGTGCTAAGCACTTTCTATATATTTCCTTGTTTCATCCTATTTCCATCTTAAAGATGAGAAAATGAAGGCTCACCAAGGTAAGTAACTTGATCAAGATCAGGTACACTAAGTGGCAGAGCCAAGATTTGAAGGCTGACACCAAAGTCCGTGTTCTTCAGCATCGTAGTAAATTCATTCATCCATCCGACAAATGTGTCAACCAGTGTTCAAGGCCTGGGGGTACAGAAGTGGGAAAAAAAGAATGGACTCTTTCCTCATGCAGCTTTCATTCTAGTGAGGAGACAGAAAATGCACAACATAGCATACAGTGTCAGGTTCTATGAAGAAAACTAAAGCAGGGTAAAGGAATGGAGAAGAATGCGGAGGGGCTGCTGCTCCGTACAGAGTGAGTGATCAGGGGAGGCCTCTGGGGGGAGATGACACTGAAGCAGAGGTCACCTGATACACTTGCATTTTCACCCCGACACCACAAGCTGGTGATTCCACTCACTATTCTTAGGACTGTACATTTACATACCCTAACAGGTCTCTTTTGATCAGGATCCCTCTGGAAAACTCCATTTCGCTTGGGAGACAAAGCTGGCATCTCCCACAGAAATACATTGGATGTCTTCAGACATATGCTGGTTGGTGTGTCTTCAGAGCTGTCCAGGGGAAGGGTGCTCTCACCAAACAAGACCGTTCATTTTACTTGGCCCGTAAACCCTATCCTTCTAATAATAACGGCCAACAGTTGCTGAGCACTTACCACGTCATGCGTCAGCCATGGGTCTAGTTGCTTTACATGTGTCATTTCATTTAACGCTGACAACCACTCAAAATGGAAATTGCCTTAGTCAGCTCCATAGCAAAATACTATAGACTGCGTACTATAAAATACCATAGACTGGGTGCCATAGCAAAATACTATAGACTGGGTGTTAGAAAATACCATAGACTGGGTGGCTTAAACAATGGAAATTTCTCACAGTTCTGGAGGCTAGAAGCCAATATCAAGGTGCCAGCATGGTTGGTTTCTGGTGAGAACTCTCTTCCAGTCTTACAGATGGCCTTCTTCTCCCCATGTCCTCACATGGGGGAGAGAGAGCTCTCTCTGGCAACTCTTCTTATAAGGGCACTAATCCTATCATGGGGTCCCTAGCCTCATGACTTCATCTAAACCTAATTATCTCCCAAAGGTCCCATCTCCAAATACTGTCACATTAAGGATTAGGGCTTCAACATACAAATTTTAGGGGGACACAATTAATCCATATCAGAGGTGTTAATAGTATTCCCATTGTATAGGTAAGGAAACAGATACAGCTTAGGTAACTTGCCCAAGGTCACATGCAGTGAAATCAGTATCCAAACAGTGTCAGTCTGACACAATAGCCCATGTTCTTGACCACTACGCTATGCAGCTTCTCTCCACGTGGAAGGATACACTGATCCATCATTCAGCTGGATTGCTGGCGAATGCACCTTAAACTTTTTGCAGAGATGAATGTATTATTCTTTGAAGGCTTCCAAAAAAGTGCATTTCTTTATCTTGCTTGTTCAAATCATATGCTCTCCTTTTTCTTTAGACATTGAATGAAACAGTCAGACTCAGATCCTATTGTACAACAGCAAAAGAAGTTTTTGCTTAAAAAAAAAGCAAAAAAAAAAAAAAATCTATCCAACCAACCCCCCTGGCTCTGATTCCATGAGCATCATGTAACCTTCTGGTAATAATTTAGCTTATCCTGTTGAGTGTCTTGCACAGAATGTGCCAACACTCAAACTTGAGTACCCTGGACCATATTTTTCATTATTAATCAACATCTGTCTTTCCAGCTACCTCATTGGTCTGTTGTGTGTTTGGTTAGCATGAGCCCGTCCCCACATCTCATCACCACTGGGAGCAATGACAAAACAGTTTCTGGGTCTCTAAAGCTGAAGCCTTTTCCAGACTCCATATTGTCCCTCATCCTTGGGTTGGCATGTTCCTCCTTCACACCTGCCATTGCTCCAATGAAGGCATCCACTCACAAGGCTTCTTTTCCTTGACTGGAGTCTGGATGATCCAGGATTAGGGTGGCTTACTGTTACAGCTGGCTGACCTCATTGATTGTATAGAGAGCCTCATCTCACCTAGTATCTCACCCAGCCTCTACATATCAGAATCAGCTATTACAACAGCCTCCACACCATTTTTTGTTGGACAGGGTTTGGAATTTATTCCATAAATAATGATAGATCTTTGGAGGTTTCTGAGTTTCAAAGGGGCACGATCTGAGTTATGATGTGTGATGTGTATAGAATAGACTGGAAGTGGAGAGGCCTGTAAGAACATTACTGCACTACTGCAAATCCAATCTATTTACAGCACTGTAGCCACCCCCATTCCTCTACCCTGCTACAGTTTGGATCCTTTACTTCTCTCCATCCCCATTGCTGTAACCCTAGTCCAAGCCATTATCGCTTCTCACCTCATTTCTTATAATAGCCTCCTAATTGGTCTCCCTGCTTCTTTTTCTCCCACTAGAATCAATTTTCAGCTAGAGAATTTGCTTTTTTTAAAAACAGCTTTATTTTTATATAATTCACCTACATAAATTCACCCATTTAAAGTGCAATGAAGTGGCTTTTAGTACATTCATAAGATTGTGCAAGTATCACCATTATCTAATTTAAAATATTTTCATTACCCCTCAAAAAACCCCATGCCCATTAGGAGTCATTCCCCATTCCTCCTTCCTCCTAGCCCCCTGGCAACCACCAATCTACTTTCTGCCTCTATAGAGTTGCCTGTTCTGGACATTTCATATAAATGGAATCACACAATATGTGGATTTTTGTGTCTTGCATCTTTCACTTAGCATAACACTTTTGAAATCTATCTTTGTTGTAGCATGTGTCAGCACTTCATTCCTTTTTATGGCCAAATAATATTCCACTGCATGGATATACCACATTTTACATTTCCATTAGCAGTGTATGAGGGTTCCAATTTCTCCACATCCCTCATCAATGGCTATTGTCTTTTTTGTGTGTGTTGAAGAAGATTCGCCCTGAGCTAACATCTGTTGTCAATCTTCCTCTTTTTGCTTGAGGAAGATTGTTACTGAGCTAACATCTATCCCAATCTTCCTCTATTTTACATGGGATGCTGCCACAGCGTAGCTTGCTGAGCAGTGCTAGGACCGTGCCCAGGATCCAAACCTGTGAACCCTGGGCCACCAAAGCAGAGCACATGAACTTAACCACTACACCACCAACTTGGCCCCTATTGTCTATCTTTTGATTATAGCCATCCTAGGGTGTGAAGTGCTGTCTCACTGTGGTTTTGACCTGTATTTCCTTGATGACTAATGATGTTGAGAACCTCTTCATGTACTTATTGACTTTTTGTACATCTTTTTTGGAGAAATGTCTATTCAGTTCCTTTGCCCACTTGAAAGTTGGGTTATTTATCTTTTTATTAATGAGTTGTAAGGGCTCTCTACATATTCTGGATATAAGCCCCTTATCAGATATATGGTTTGTAAATATTTTTCTCCCATTCTGTGGGTTGTCTTTCTACTTTCTTAATGGTATTGTTTGCAGCACAAAAGTTTGTAATTTTCATGAAGCCCAATCTATTTTTTCTTTGTCATTTATGCTTTCCTGTCCTATCCAAGAAGGCTTTGCCTAACTCCAGATCATGGAAATTTATTCTTATGTTTTTCACTGAAGAGTTTTATAGTTTTATCTCTTACATTAATGTCTTTGATCCATTTTGAGCTAACTTTCGTATGTGGTGTGAGGTAGGAGTCCAACTTCACTCTTTGGTATATGGATCCAGATGTCCCAGCACCATTTGTTGAAAAGACTGGAGAGATCTTTGGAAAACATAAATCAGATCATAACCCTCCTCTGACTAAAACTTTCGATGACTTTCCATTGCACTTACAAAAAAATCAAAAAATTTCTGCGCCTATCTCTTCACTCTCATTTCACACCACTCTCTCTTGCTCACTATGTTCCAGGCACCAAGGTCCCTCATTTCCCAGAATAAGTAAAGTTGCTTTTCCTTATCTTCCTCATCTTTCTTCATCTTCCACTTTAAATGTCATCTCCTCATAGATGACTCTCCTCAACTGTTCTTCTAAAGTAGGGTTTCCATTCTCATCCCATTTATTTCCTAAATCATTCTCTTTTATTTTCTTCATAGCCTTAATTACCTGTAAATCTGTATTTATTTTACTACTTTATTTGTTTACTTTTTTACTTTGAGTAATACTTCTTTGCATCTGCCATAGTGTTTTGCATATGATATGCATTCAACTCTCAAGTCGTGTTAGAAACTAGAATTTACAGTTAGAAGGGGCTTTAGAAATCACCTAGTCAACCACTCTTATTTAACAGAATCAAAAACCAAGGTCTATAGAGGTCTAAAGAGGTGTTTGGGGTCAGCAAGAGCACCTGGCTTTCATTCTGAAAGCTCTAATATCCATGACAGTTTCTTTCTCATTTACAACACTGATTTGCCTTATTCCAATGTCATGCATTTTTGGAAAAATTACTAAAATGAAGAGGTGTCTTTTGTTTTGTACTTTCTTTTTCTAAGCTTTCTTCCTAAAACGTCTGGAATGACCCCTCAAACAGATGGACCGGAGCTGTCGACGAAGGCCGGCAGTCACACTCCACATGGGGACTGCCTGCGAGCGCCCCTTCATTTCTCCCTCCTTGGCTGTCCCACCTCCTCCTCCCTGTCTTCCGGGTCAGCCGCCCCAACACCGCGACCCCCGAGGCTCCGCCTCCTTCCGGGCCGCGTGCCCTGCTTCAAGATGGCGCCAGGCGCTTCTGCTCTGGGGGAAGTGAGCTCACACTACTCCGGAAGGGAAGGCGGGGAGAGAGCAGGCGGGCGGGTGACCCGCCGTGGGGTTGTGGGTGGGGCGGCGGCCGTATCTGTGGCATTCACGTTTGGGGCTGGAGAGAGGGCGAGGGAGTCGCCCGCCCCTAAGAGCCCAGTCGAGGGCCCAGGGCCGAGGGCGCTGGAGGAAGTCGCCCCGAACGGCGAGCCGCTGGCCGGAGGAGGGGCGGTGCTGGGAGCCGGCGTCCCGCCCTCGGCGGCCTCCTTCCCCGACCCTCCTCCTGGCTGCGCGCGGGCAGCCCCGCTCTGTGTCGGGGGCTGCGGCGGGCCCCTCTCCCTGGGGACCCGCTGGAGGAGAAGGAGCGCGGCGGGTCGGTCCGGCCGCCGGAGGTCAGGCCGCGGGTCCGGGTCCGCGCCCCTCCGTCCTTCGCCCGGCCCTCTTGGCTGGCGTCCGCGACCTCCCCACGCTGCTCTGCTTCTCCTTTGAGTATGCCACCGAGTCCTCTGGCAGGGTGATTTTTCCTCCTTGCTTTTGCCAGGAAGGAGATATATATTTAAGGGCTGTCTGTCCCCATCGCAACCCCTGTCCTCTTAAAAGTTTTCCTTGGGTGGGAATGCTTGTCTTCCTTCCCTGGACCGTTTGATGGTTCCCACTCTAGCCGCCGGCTGAGCAACTGGGATCACCTTCAGATCAAATCTTAAAATTATCACCTCCAGAACTCTACGGAGTTGTGCTCTCCCGCCCAAGAAGGGCAGATGGACTTGGGAGTCAAGATGCAGGGGGCTGAACCAGTGTCAACCATGAAAGTCTCAGAGAGCGAAGGAAAGCTGGAGGGACTGGCCACCGCGGTGACCCCCAACAAGAACAGCAGCAGCAGCAGCAGCTGTGGGGGTGGAATCAGCAGCAGCAGCAGCAGCAGCAGCCGCGGTGGCAGTGCCAAAGGCTGGCAGTACAGGTATGGCCCTTTCTCCAAGGTGGTTCCCAGAGGTGGAGGTGGGGTGAGTATGCTGGAGTCTGCGTTCCTGGAGTTGGTGAAAGGTAAAGTTTATCCACGGACTTCCAGAAGCAGCTGATCTCCTCTTTCATTAGCAAGGTGTAGTTCATTAATTCGTCTGCTCAACAAGTATTTATTGAAGGCCTTTTGGAGAATATATAAGTGTATCCCAGAACTTCCTCTACAGCTCCTTTCTCTGATTTAATTCTGTCCTCACTTCTCTTTTTGCCTGTGTTGTAATTTGTTTACAAGCTTCCCTCCTCTGCTTGACTGTGAGGGCAGGTACTGTTTAACTCAGCTCTCTCCAGAGGCTCACGAATACTACCTGCTCAAAACGTGTTTGTTAAGTGATTGAATGGAGTAACTGAATCAGAAAAGATTCTTGCCCTCATGGTGTGTGTGACTTAGAAGGGGAGATGTACATCAGTCATTCGAATACAAGGGCAGAGGTACAGGTGCTAGTACCTGATACCCTAAACCAGTGAGCCTGGAGATGTTTCAGTTGGAGTTGATGAGGCCACATTCTCCCTCTCTGTCTTGATGAGATAGTCTACATTTGTTAATTTTCATTAATCTGGATGAGAAACTTATGGAACAAGAAGACAGTCCTGGAGAAGCAACAGTAGTTTTGTTTT
Organism: Equus quagga; assembly: GCF_021613505.1. Taxonomy (NCBI): domain Eukaryota; kingdom Metazoa; phylum Chordata; class Mammalia; order Perissodactyla; family Equidae; genus Equus; species Equus quagga. Next base: position 25,937,051 of record NC_060270.1, on the reverse strand, counting down.
GTTTTTGTTTTTTGATATATAAAGTATAGGGGGATATAAACTTCCAGAATCTTAAGGATGGGTGAAATCAGGATATACTGTACTATTGGACCTAAAGGGATGAATTCTTAAATTTTGGCTAACTGCCTGCCTGTGTGTCTAACTCTGGTCTTTTTTTTTTTTAGCTCTTGTGCTGTTTGTAGTTGTGAAATTTGTGTGAAACTTGAAAGGGATTAAAGCCAAGATTTTGTGAAGGATGTACCTTTACCATGAATAATATCCATCTGTGTGAAATATGAAGATTGTGGTAACATACACAAAGGAAATCTGGAAGGCTATACCTTTTTATTGGTGAATGATTGTAGGACAAGGAAGTATGTTAGTTACTGTGAGATGTGTAGGCCCACTTTTGAAATCAACAGGATGCTTTTTTTTTTTGTAGTTTAAAGACTAACCATATAAAATTATCAGTTGCTTGCCAAGGATATTTTGATATGACCAAGGAAGCAAGAGAAAATAATATTTCATATAGTCAGAGGTCAATCCTCTGACATTCTCAACTCTTTGAAACCCCGTCTCAATTGAATTGAAAAGTGAAACAAGTTTCTTAGAATCACTCTGGAGAGTTGTTATACAGCCATATAGTTTACTCCTGTACTTTTATTCAGAACCCTTTTTTCCCTTATTTAGGGTATTATTTAATGGTTATATAATTTCCAAACTGGAATCTGTTGGAACCACAGATGAAAAAGGTCTCGGGAGAAATGTAACAGAGGAAATGGCAACTGACAACATAAGACAGTCAAAGAAGATTCAAAAAATTAACATGCACACTCAGCTATATTACTTCCTAGTGCAATAATCCTGGCCACAATGACCTTAAGTCATCCAGAAAAGCGCACTCTATTTAAGAAGGCCGAGAGCTGTATGGTACAGTAGTGAGCAATTTCCAAGGAAATAGCTGAAATTAAAAAAGAGATGCTTAAGTTTCTGGAAAACTCAGTTCTGTGGAACTCTTCCCCAAGGACACAGATAAATAAGGCATTACTGCATTTACATACTGACATATTTTGTTTTGATTTGGCTTGTCCAAGGCTATTCTTCAACCTAACCCTCTAGCTGATTTATGCCTTTGTCCTCTAGGTCATTGATCAAGCAGTTTTCTCCATTGTCCTGTGTTGCTCCCTCTTCCCTGGCTGCTGCTTCTGAGGCTCAAAGTCTCTAGACTTTAAAAAGAGCAACAATAATAAAAACCAACATAATCCTTTCCTCTTAAAAGCAGTTTATACTCACTGCCTCCATTTCCTTAACCCTCATTTATTGCTCAACCTACAACAGTTTGCTCTGTGCTCACCAAGGATATGAGTGAAAACAAGGAATGTTTGTAGATTCTTATTCCAGTTGATTCTCTATATCTGTTATAATTCTTTTCTTGACTTTTTTGATCTTACTTTCTCTTGGTTTCTCCTTTATTCCTCTGACTGTTTCTTTCTTAGGTTTTTGGTTGGCTCTTCTCCATTAAAGGTTGGTGTGATACATACTCAACATCTTTTCTTCTTATACTACATGTTTTCAGTTTGTTATCTCATTCTCTTCCATGGCCTCAGCTCTTTTTGGAACTTGAGAGCCCTATATCCAACTGCCTACCTTTAATTTGCTACTATCCCATTTTTAAAATGGAAATTTCAGGTTATTGTATGGAGTGGTTGAAATTTAGTAAAGACCCTATGTTTCGGACCCTGGGCTTTGGCTTTGCAGTCTTAGAAATTTAATTGGCATAATGTTTTCAAGGTTCATAAATGTAGCATGTATCATTACTTCATCCCTTCTTATTGCTGAATAATATTCCAGTATATGGATATACCACATTTTGCTTATCCATTTATCATTTAAGGGACATTTGAGTTGTTTCTATTTTATGGCTAATATGGATAATGCTACTGTGAACATTTGTGCAAGTTTTGTGTGGACACATGTTTTCATTTCTCTTGGGTATGTACCTAGGAGTGGAATTGCTGGGTCATATGATAATTCTTATGTTTAACTTTTTGAGGAACTGCCAGACTATTTTCCAAACAGGCTGCACTATTTCACATTCTCACCAGAAGTATATTAGGGTTTTAATTACTTCATATGTTCATCAACACTTATTATTGTTTGTTTCATTTTAGCCATCCTAGTGGGTGTACAGTGGTATCTCATTGTGGTTTTGAATTGCATTTCCCTGATGATAAGTAAGGTTGAGTATCTTTTCATGTACTTACTGGTCATTTGTATATCTTCTGGGGAGAAATGTCTCTTCAGATCCTTTACCTATTTTTAAATTGGGTTATTTATCTTTTTATTACTGAATTGTAAGAGTTCTCGATGTATTCTGGATAGAATTCCCATATCAGATATATGATTTGCAAATATTTTCTCTCATTCTGTGGGGTGTCTTTTTGCTTTTTTGATATTATTTGCAGCACAAAAGCTTTTTATTTTCATAGAAGCCCAATCTATTTTTTCTTTTTTTTTCTTATACGGTGTCACATCTAAGAAACCATTGCCAAGTCCATGGTCACAAAGATTTATGTGTATGTTTTTGTCTAAGAGTTTTATATTTGAGCACTTACCGTTAGATTTCTGATCCATTTTCAGTTAATTTTTCTTTATGATTAATTGTGTTTTTTTCTTTTGTGATATATCTGCTTATATGTTTTGTTTAATTTTCTATTAATATTTTCTCTTAATATTTTTCTTAATATACTTGAAGTCTATTTTTAAAATATTACACATTAATTAATATTTTTTAATATCAATTTTACTTTAAAAATACTTTGTTGATTTTTTTTTTGAATAGGTAAAGGAGTGAAATACAGTGAAATGTTCACCTTCATTCTTGTCCCAGCCACCCAGTTTCCCTCCCTGGAGACACTATCTTTTACTGATCTCTTCACTATAGTTCTGGAGAAAGTTATATTAGTTCTTTATATAATAAATATGTAACTACATGCAGCATATTTTAATTTTACTGTACTTGCTGCAAAGATTTTCCTAGTCTTTGTATTTTATTACGTTTTTTCAGGCATAGAGAACTCTTGCTCTTTTTCTCTTCACTTCTAATTATAGAAAGTTATTTTTATAAATACTTGTTTTCATGTAGTTTTAAAATTATTTGGTAGTTTTATATTTAATTTTGCAGCGTTTTTTATCTCACAGTGTCTGTGGGTCGGGATCTTCGTGTAGCTTAGCTGGGTCTGCTGGCTCTGGGCCTTTCGTAAGGCTGCTGGTCATCTTGAGGCTCAACTGGGAAGGATCCACTTCCTGGCTTACACATGTGGCTTTTGACACAATTCAGTTCTTGTGGCCTGTTGAACAAAGACCTCAGTTCCTCACGAACTGACTGCTGGCGGCCTCCTTTGGTTCCTGGCCACATGGGCCTCTCCACAGAGCATCTTACTGCTTGACAGCTTGTTTCATCAGAGCGAGGAAGTGAGAAGGCAAGAGAGTGCTAGCAAGAAAGAAGTCACAGTCTTTTGTAACCTAAGCATGGAAGTGAAGTCACATCACTTTAAACAGTGTATTAGAAGCAGAAGATGAGGTTCAGCCCATAAAAGAGCATGACTACCAGCAGGTAGGAATCATTGGGAACCATGCAAGAGAGTGCCTATCACAGATGTTAATGTAAGTGTACTCTAGATTGTCATCTCCTATTGAGATGGATTTGACAAGCAGGCACTTGGGACTTTGTTTATAAAGCTGAGAGTTTGGGACTGAATGTGATTGTTGGGGAATAGGAGGAGCTTCTATGAGATCAGTTGCAATGATCTAAACATGAGATAATAAAGGGATGGTGTTAGTAGGCTGGAAAAGAAGGAAACCATCAGAGGATGGTTGACAGACCTTGGTGATTGATTGGGTGCAGGGCAGTAGTGAGAGAAGGCAGTCAAGATTGACTTAAGTCGTCTAGATTTGAAATTTTGAAGAGTCTAAAGGAGAAGCAGATTTTGGAATTCAAATGATGCATTTGGTTTAGGTATGTTAAGCTTAAGTTGCCAGAAGGTTTAAGTGGCATATCCAGCCAGCCCTTAGAGATACAGGGCATTGGGAATGTAGATAGTTGGCTTTATAGTATCCAGAATGTTTTATTTCTGTTATCACATTAAATCCTCCCAACAACTCTTGGAGGAAGGTAGGGCATTGTTATCCCCATCTAACAGTTGAAGAAAACAGAAGTCAAAATGAGTTGGCCATCGTTACACAGCTAGTAAGTAGACGAACCTTTATTCCTTGGTAGTTATTTGCGTAGAGGTATTTAAAGTAGGTAAGCTCTCTAAAGGAATGAATAATTATTGATAAAAATACTTAGTTTAGGACGTGGTGTTCTCATCATTTACTAGTATTCTAGCTCATGCAGCAAATATTTTTGAACCTCTACCGTATGTGAACCCCTCTGTTCATTAATTCCAAATTAGTGTGTACTCTCACAACGATGAAAGTAGGGATCCCAAAGCTTATTTTGGGAGGATCATGAAGACGAATCAGAAAAGGGAGGAGCTTCAACTGCATTTGCAACTTGTGATGACCTTTTTTAAAACCAAAGTTGACACGTGAGTTTATTAAATTAGACTTAAATTTTATTTTTTCCAGAGTAATTTATACTCATATGATGTGGTCTTTGCTCAGCGTTTAAAGGGAAAATAGATTTCTTAATTCTGGATACTTCCTTTATCTGTCCAAAGTTTATAAATGTGCATGCTTCCATTATTTTTATATTCTCATGTCAGCTTTCAGAAAAATTTACAAATCTGCAAATCCGCCACTTGTTTATTACAATGGACAGAAGAGAACTACGCGAAGGAGGAACTGAAAAGCAAATCAGGATGTATGATGGACCTACTTTTTCTTATTTTGGGCTCTGTGCTGGCTAACTACCATTAGTAAACAGGCAGATCTCTTTTACCCATTAGCGGATAGTTATGTGTTTCAGTAAATGGGTAGAAGTCTGCAAATGTATAGAAATAATTTTTGTGGTCAGACCTGATGTCATCCACTCTAAATACTCTGTTACGAGGAAGAGTACCTATTTGCAAACTGGGAAAGGAGATCTGCCTAAATATGACCTAATGTTTACTCTCCTAGAGGTTTTACTACTTGTTTTGAGGTTGATTTAAAGAAAAAGTCATAAATGTTTGCTTTTTTCTCTGTAGGGGTTAAAGGAAAGTATATTTCTGTACCCTGGTTTTTGTTTTCCCTATCTGAAATCTGCTACAGATGCCAGTAGAAACAAGGGAGAGACAACTTATAGGCGTGTAACTGAAAACTATAAAATGTTGTTCCAAAATCTAGTGAGAACTATACTAACCCTTGAGGAACAAGATTTGGGTTATTATGGTATACTCTGATTTCTTAATTTCCTTACAGTTTTGCTTTACAGATCTAAATACAGTCTATTTGAGTTCATGTTTTCCATAGAAGTTATACTGTATCAAAACTGTACAAACAGGTTAATGTTAGAACATGCAAATTAATCTTTTTAGGATAAATCACATAATTTAGGTCCTAGAGGAAATTGTCCATCAAATAGACTTCTTGGAAATAGGTCTTCTTAAAACTCTTTTGATTTTGCTTTTGAAAATAGTGGAGAATATTTTTTATGTAAATTATACTACATTGAAGAGAGGGAACATCTTCCCCAGGAAAGAATCTTCCCCTATACTGAGTTTGCTTAATACCGTGATTTGTGTCCAGACTTACTCAGGTTTAACATAAAACTAAATTGCCTGATTAAACAATCACATTAGTGTTTTGGCATTACCATATGGATTTTAGGATAATTTCTAGAGCAATTTAGTTACTGGTGGCGGAAAAGATTTTCTTTTTGATTTATTAAGTATTATAACAAACCATGATTTCCACTCAGTCTCCCTGTACCTGAGTTTTGGCGGCCTTTGCAGTTTACTACCGTTGCTGTTCTTGAGGTTGGCTAGGAGCTCCCTGGAGGGGATAAACTGAAGTCTATGGTTGCTCCTGGCTGCAGCTGGAAACCATAGTTGGGGATAGAAGGGAGAGAAAAAGAAAAGGAACAAGAGGGAACACAGGGAAAGAAAAAGGACGTAGCTAAGAGATAGGGACATAGAGGGATGGAAGGGAGGGAATGAGAATGATATAAATGGTGACATGAAATGCCACCAATAGTTGCTTCTGGAATAGGTTTCCTATCCTTGATAGAGGCGTTTTTAATGTGCTGCCTGAGCCTGTACCCTCAATTCTACAAAGAATAACTTCTTTATCAATCTCGTAGATGTTTCACATATTTATAACTAACATAAATGAAAAGTATTTTTAATTTAATTTTTTGGAATAGGTAATATGTTCACTTGATCCGAAAAAATATTAGAAGATATACAGTGGAAAATCTTCCTTCCACCCCCTCCTCCACCTGCTCAGGTCTCCTCCTGCTTAAAAAGAGAGTGTAAACACTCTTGGCTTCTTGTGTGTGCTTCCAGAGATTTTTAGAAAAGAATTAAGCAAATACATTTGCCCCACTTTTAATTTTACCACAAATGGTATCATATGCATTGGTTCAGGCTGCCATAACAAAATACTGTAGACTGGGTGGCTTACATAACAGGAATTTATTTCTCATAGTTCTGGAGGCTGGAAGGCTGGGATCAGGATGCCAGTATGGTTGGGTTCTGTGAGGGCCCTCTTGCAGGCTTGCAGACAGCTCCTTCTCACTGTGTCCTCCCATGGCAGAGAGAGAGAGCACGCTCTCTAGTGTCTCTTCTTGTAAGGGCACTAATCCCATCATAAGGATCCCAGCCTCATGACCTCATCTGTACCTGCTTGTTTCCCGAAGGCCCTGCCTCCAAATACCATCACACTAGGGGTTAGGACTTCAACATAGGAATTTTGAGGAGACACAGTTCAGTCTATAGCTCTATATACACTGTACTCCTGTAAGAAGTTCCTTATTGATGGACATTTAATTTATTTCCAAAATTTTGTTACTACAAATAATACTTCAATGAATAACCTTGTACACATGTCATCTTGTGAACATGTGGAATATATCTGTGGGAAAAATACTCAGGGCTGGAAGTACTGCGTCAATTTGTAATTTTGATAGTTACTATCAGGTTTCTCTTCATTGGGGTGTACAGTGTCAGTGACTGAGTGCCTATTTCCCAACAGCCTCATCAGTTTTATATGTTACTAGGTTGGCGAAAATCTACAAGTTTGCTAAGTTAGAAAATAGTATTTCAGTGTAGTTTTAATTTGCTTCTCTCTTATTATGAGTGAGGTTTTTAGCATAAAATTTTGAGTTGGGATTTTATCCCGTTTTGCTATCATGGTAAATATTGAATCAATTTAAATCAGCAATTGGGAAGATTCTATACAAAATATAATACTTATGCCTTAAAAATTTTTTTTTCTTATTGTTATATTCTTGGTGGCTCACAGATCGGGTTTCATCTTAGAGTATACATTGTATATTTTAAAGTAATATTTTATTTTTAAATTTTCACATGATTTTATAGCTATACAAGATACTCAGTCATTTGATTATACAGATATTTGTCATTGGGAGATGATTCACTTCCTTGTCAAGAGGGAGTGTGAGGGATATATATTTATTTTGCCACCAAAAATTGTGATGAACACTATTACAAAAAAATTGAGAGATTTTTCTTTTATTCAAATAATAGAATGAGCCTTTTTAATTTTGTTGTTTTTTAAATAATATTTGTAGGTACTAAAAGAAAAAAACTTGAGTGTTTGAATTTGTTACTTAAATTATAAATGTGAAATTTGTAAAAGAAGAATCAACTCTTTAGTCAGATAATAAATGTATAAAAATGAACATTGCTTGGTACTTCTTGTGTGGGCTTCACCTTTCTTTTCCTTGTTTATTCAAATATGGAGGAAGGAAAATGCCTTTCTGCTTTTTCTTTTTGCTTTCAGTTTAGAAAGAATTAGTCCAAAGGAAGAGAACATTCCTTATGCTAATTTCTTGGGTTATGCTATTACAGACAAAATTAAATGTTACGCTAAGTATATTTTGGACCTAAGTGTGGTTTAAAGCCAGAGAGAGGTACATATAAAAATAGGATGAGAGAATAAACATACAGATAGGGAGGGTGGCAGTAGTACTTTCAGTACCCTGCCATTCTCTTGGTCTGTGGTGTCTTGGTCTCATTGAAATGGTTACTCTGCAGACCTTTTGGAAGTATACAGAGAAGTAAATGCTATGTGAACAAGATACTGTACTAGAAAAAATTTTCTGCTTTTCTCTAAGAATTTTTAATAAGAAATATATTGCTTTTATTTACCAAATTTTCTTTTGAAATAACAATTTGCTGTTGAGAAAAACCTTTAAATTTTGAGAGATGAGTGATATACACACATTTTAGGCTGAAAGGGGCATTTAACTAACACATGAGAAAACTGAGGACTGGAGGTGAAGTGATTTGGCCAAGGTCACTGCTGGCGTTAGTCAGTGGGAACGGCAGAACGGGACCCTCTGTCCCTTTTAGGTGCTCGCTCCACGGGATAGCACTACCTCACACTTAAGTTTCAGAAACTTAATTTTGAACATAAGAGGTATTGAAAAGCCTGCTAGTACTGTCTGAAAGTCCTGTTTATAGGTAAAAGCTACACCTTATTTTTGTTGGCAGACATCACAGCCATAGGCTGGTGTGAGGAAACAGACTCCTTTTTACGTTGAAAGGTGGGAGTTAAATTGGTGCAGTCTCTTCAGAGAGCATGTTGGCAGTGTTTACAAAAACTAAAAATGCATATATCTTTCACCTAGCAATTTCATTTTTAGCAAATGGACACAAAGATGTGTACAACTGTTTGTTGCAGCATTGTTTGTAATAATAGCCTGGAATAAAAGCCTGGAAACAAATGTCCATTAGTAGGGGGACTGGTTAAATATATAATATACATTATAAATATATAATGTATGTATATACTCTGAAATGTATACGTAAAGTATGTGTGTATGTTTGTAGGTGCATAAAATGTCTCTGAAGAGATACACAAGGAGTTGAGGCAAGTCCTTGTCTCTGACGGGGGGAGCTGGTGGCTGGAAGACAGGGTCGGATAAGGGACTTTTGACTGTAATATGCATGTAATACTTGTTGGGACACAGTTCTTCATGGGTCTCTCATTTTTCTACATGTCTGGTGAGCAGAGGTACTGACTGCCCTTTGTTTCATACTGTTTCTTCAAAAATGTTTGCGTAGCAAACTGTTCTGGAAGCTAGAGAGAGCATCTCCCTCCTGAGTAACAGTTAGGTTTATTTACTGTCCAATGTGAAAAAGATGGTGTCTCCTTGCCATGGAGGTCAGGCAGACTCACTGTCTGTTAAAAGATTCAGGTTCCCTACACTTGAGGTTCCTCGTCTGTACCGCAACCCACTGCTTGTACAGACGTCTCTTGCCCTCTTTGCATTGCCCCGTGTGACTGGGGCTGATAATCTGTCTACTGCTATTGCTGTGACTACGGAAGTATTTTGTCTCTGACTCAGGAATCTCAAGTCTTCTGTCTGCATCCATGAAACTGTGGGTGGCTAACTTGTTAGCTTGCAAGTAGGGTAACATCTCAGACCCTTCATAGTCCCCATCAAAATACATACTGGAAAAAAGTACAATAATTATTTTTTAAAATAAAAGAAGTAGAGGGGGCCAGCCCCATGGCATAGTGGTTAAGTTTGGCATGCTTCGCTTCGGCAGCCTGGGGTTCAGGGGTTTGGATCCCAGCTGCGGACCTACACCACTCATCTGTCATGCTGTGGCAGTGACCCACATACAAAATAGAGGAAGATTGACATGGGTGTGAGCTCAGGGCTAATCTTCCTCAAGCAATAAAAGAGAAAGATTGGCAACAGATGTTGGCTTAGGGCGAATCTACCTCACCAAAAATAAATAAATAAATAAATAATAAAATATGTGGAAGTCTCAGGGCTTTTCAGCCCCCATCATTCTGACTTGAAAATGTCAGGCTAACAAGGTAAGTCAGATCTAGAAAACTCATCTAGAAAATGAGCCCTTTGCCTGCAGGGGAATTGACTTCCTAGAGTGGGAGAGAACCAATAATTGTTGAGTGTTTACCATGTTGAAATAAACTTCAAATACATATGGCTTGAAATATATTATCTCTTTCCTCATTATAGATCTGCAAGATAGATGCTCTTATCTCCATTTACAGATGAGAAAAGTTAGGACCAGATGGGTTATTTGCCTAAGGTCACGCTGAAATTAAAACCGTTATCTGTCTGGTGTTAAGCTCATGCTCTTTCCACTATAATAAATAGTTTCCTAACTTTCTGGAAGTGTTAGAGGTGGACTTTCTACTTTTCCATGTAGGAGTTTCTTTTGTCCCATCTTCAGTGAAGCTCTGTCAAATGACTGGTATCTGCGTGAGAGATTTCCCAAAATTCTCTGTGACAATCAGATTGTGCATAGGAGTTTGTCTTTTTTTTGTCTGTATATGCAGACATTTACAGCTGTGGTTCTCAAACTTTCTTTGTGAAATATCTCAACTGCATAAGACAATAAGTACCCTTGAGGGATCTAGTTTGTGATTTAAAGCAGCCCGTGGCTGATATAACTTTCTTGAAAATTTTCTGTATTATCTTCAGAATTCATGAAGATTTTATATTCTGCTCTGTAATATATCTGTTATTGAGTTTTCAAGAGGTCATTGAATATTATCCTGAATTCAGGACCCATTGAGAGAGAGGACATAGGGATCAGACAGGACACAATCAAATTGTCAGGTTTTTTTTTTATCGTGGTAAAATATACATATCATAAAGTTTACCATTTAAACCATTTTTAAGTGTATGGTTCAGTGGCATTAAATACATTCATGTTGTGCAACTATCACCACAGTTCTCCAGAATTTTTCATCACCCCAAACTGAAGCTAGGAACCCATTAAATAACTGCCCTTTCCCCCTCTCCCCCAGCCCCTGGCAACCACAGTTCTAGCTTATATCTCTATAATTTTGACAACTCTTAAGTACCTCATATAAGTGGAATCATACAGCATTTGTCATTTGGTGTCTAGTGTATTTCACTTAGCTTAATGAACTCAAGGTTCATCTATGTTGTAGCATATGTCAGAATTTGCTTCCTTTTCAAGGCTGAATAATATTCCATTGTATAGTGTACCACATTTTATTTATCCTTTTATCTGTCGATGGACATTTGGATTGTTTCCACTTTGGGCTATTGTGAATAACACTGCTGTGAACATTGGTGTACAAATAACCTGTTGGAGTCCCTGCTTTCATTCTTTTGGGTACATACCCAGAAGTGGAATTGCTGGAAGATATAGTAATTCTATGTTTAATTTTTTGAGGAACCAGCATACTGTTTTCCACAGGTGCTGCACCATTTTACATTCCCAACAGCATTGCACAAGGGTTCCAGTTTCTCCACATCTTCCCCAACACTTGTTATTTTCTGGTTTTTTGTTTTGTTTTGTTTTTGTTCTGGTAATAGCCATCGTAATGGGTGTGTAAAACAGTTTTATGAGTGGAAAAGCTCACTGGAGAAAGTGCTTCCGATGTGAGTACAGTAGCTTTGCTAATCCTTCACCCTGGACTTAGGCATGCTCGGGCACCCAGTCACGGGCAGCTTGGAGTACTCAAGTGGCATCTCTGCCGGAGCAGATAGGAATGTCCTCTCTGGGTAGGCAGGCAGATCTGAGGAAAATTGCCCAGAAAGGGCTGCACCATGCATGCCCAGCTGTCGAAGGTGTGAGGAAGGATGGGGAGGGGGGACAAGAGCTCTCTGGAGAAGTTCACCACGTGGAAATGTGTGAGGAGGGAGCAAGTCTCTTCATAACATTTATGCGAGTTTTGGTATTAAAAATGCTTTAACTTCTTGCAGTCAAGTAAATTTGCTCTAGAACGATACTCTAGTTTTACCCTGTTCTTGTGGCTACCCAGCCCAGTTTGGGGTATGTCTAACCTAGTTTGGGAAGTAAGGGCTTATAGGAAACACAGTTCTGCATCCCAAAACAGCAATGTGCATATAGTCACATTGGAAAGTTTAAAAAAATTTAATCCATACCTATTAATAGGTATAAATAGCTCTGTGCATGGACTCTCCCACCTATTCAAATAAGTGAACATTTAAAAGTGTCTTAGGGGTCGGCCTGGTGGTGCAGCGGTTAAGTGCACACGTTCCGCTTCGGCTGCCTGGGGTTCGCCAGTTCAGATCCCAGGTGCGGACATGGCACTGCGTGGCAAGCCATGCTCTGGTAGGCGTCCCACGTATAAAGTAGAGGAAGATGGGTACGGGTGTGAGCTCAGGGCCAGTCTTCCTCAGCAAAAAGAGGAGGATTGGCAGCAGATGTTAGCTCAGGGCTAATCTTCTCAAAAAAAAAAAGAAAATGTCTTATTTGATTATAAAAATAAGATATTAAAATTGGAAAATATGAAACAAAGGGAACAAAGTAAAACCATCTCTAATTCTTTTATCCAGTGATAACCACAGTTGCTATTCTGTGTACCTATGTTCTGGGCGTTTATCTTATATGCTATATAAAATTTCGTAACCTGCAATTTTAGTGATTTTAGTAAGCACTTCCCCGTGTTGTTAAAGACTCAAAAACATTTAAATTGATGAATACTATTCCATTACATTTCTTAATCATTCTCCTAATGCCATTCATTTAGCTTGTTTTTCTTCCTCTCCTCTCCATTCATTTCCCTTTTTCTCCATTTTTTATTTTTATTTATTTTTTTACTATTATAAATAGTGCTACGGTGGATAGGGTTGCATATTTGTCTACATTTCTAATCATTTTTCTTAGACTGGATATCTAGAAGTGAAATTCTTGGGTCAAAGAGCATTAACGTTTTTAAGACTCTTGGCAGGAGGGAGGACCTCTCCCTTAACCTTACACTTTTTGGTATAGATTAGGACACAATTGGAATTAGAATTTGTTTTATCTGAGATTTATTTGAGTATACAGGCTGTGAATTTAGTTTCTTTTTTGCAAGCTACTCAGAATTGTGGTTTTATAGAAAACTTCTGCTTCTATCTTCCCATTGTTTAATTCATTCAGCAGAGATTTATTGAACACCTGTTGTGTGCCAGGCCATGCACCAGGTGCTGCAAGGAATACTAGGATGAGCGAGAAGCAGTCACTGCTCCGTGGAGTACCTGGGACAGCAGAAGGAGGCCCACGTGCTGCAGTCACTCCCATCTGTTCAGTTGCTTTTTCCTCAGCTAAGCAGGCTGCTCCCTTGCTTCATCACGCTATTATGTTATCAGAGGAATGAACGAAAGCTAAGCCTTTCTGGAAGACAGTTTTTGCCCAAGAGAATGTAGGAATTTTGACCTGTGGCTTTACTGACAGCTCCTTTATACTTAGTACAGCTTGTGTAAGTTCCTGCCTGCAGTTAAATGCCTTAAGGTGCCCAAGACTGATTCCTCTCCCTGGGCTGTGGGGCCCACCCCTCCCTCATTTCCCCTCTATCTTTCCCCTTAACTCTCTTTATTCTCTCCTTCCAGTTAGTCACTTAGAAGTATCCTGCCTTAAGGCCACATGCCCTTAACCACTCCTATTTCTCCAAGACTCTCTTCAGTTACTGCCAGCTGGCTCTGCCTTCATCATTACATTGAACTGTTCTCTCTTTTTTTTTTTAAGATTTTATTTTTTCTTTTTCTCCCCAAAGTCCCCCGGTACATAGTTGTGTATTTTTAGTTGTGGGTCCTTCTAGTTGTGGCATGTGGGTTGCCTTCTCAGCATGGCCTGATGAGCAGTGCCATGTCCGTGCCCAGGATCCGAACCAGCGAAACCCTGGGCTGCCAAGGTGGAGCGCGGGAACTTAACCACTCAGCCACGGGGCCGGCCCCTGAACTGTTATCTCTTGGTTGTTAAATTTAACGGAAATGTTTCAGTCTTTCTGTGACTTCATCTCTCAGTAGCATTGAACATTCGTGACCACAAACTTATTTGAATTACAGTCATGTGGCTACATAACGATGATTCAGTCAACTACAGAGTGCATATATAACAGGGGTCCCATAAGGTTAGAACCATATGGTCTAGGTGTGTAGTAGGCTGTACCATTTAGGTTTGTGTAAGTGCACTCTGTGATGTTCGCATAACGACGAAATCAACTAAGGATGCATCTCTCAGAACAAATCCCTGTTGTTAAGTGATGCGTGACTGTACTTCTGGTTTTCCTCCTGGTACTCAGTTACTTCTTATCTCCTCTCTGCACCCTTCTTGCCTTTAAAATTTTCCTTAAGATTCTCTCAGACTCTGTCCCATCTCTTGTCATTTTATAATACTTCCTGGGTGATTTTATATTACTCTCATGGCTTCAAATACTGGTTACACGCTTATATGCTGATTATTATCAAATCTCTATGTTTAACCCAAATCATGCTGCCTTACTGGATATGGCCCTGTGTCTGTCCCACAGGTCCCTTAAATTCAACATGTTAAATTGGAACAAATCCAAAACTTCCTCAATGACCCCCCCATTTCAGAGATGACGTTCATATCTACACAGTTGCTCCAGCTGGAAATCTGGGTGTGGCCCTTGTCCCTTTTCTCTCAGTCTCATTCTGTGTCTCAATTCATATCTAATCAGTCATCAAGTCCGGTCATTTCAACCTCAATCACTGTTGAATCGCGTGTCTTGTTTAATGACTCATGTGTCTTTAATGAATATTTTTTCATTGGTACGACAGCTAAAAACACAGTCCCATTGTGTCTCTTCTCCAGTAGCAGGAGCCTTTGTCATGTCTTTTTCTTCAAGGAGATATATTTCTCTTAGGTTAGGTTATGGATTTGAGATGAAGAGGAATTGCCTTTTTTATTTTCTCATCCTTTCAGTGGATTTTCAGAGTGCTTTGCATTTAGAAGGTACTGAGTAATTGTGTTGAAGTGAAATGAAAGGATTTGAAACTGTTCAAAAAGCAGCTTAATTTTAAAAGCTTGTGTGTCTTCCTTAAGTCTGATAAAGAAGGGTTAAGGAATAAGTGTGTTATAGTTATGGAGATTTAGGAATTGAAACAATCATCAAGATATCTAGGAGGAGATGAGCTTCAACTAAATATAATATAATGCCACTTGGCATAGTTCAGTTAATCAACTGTCAACTTCTAGTTCTAATCTCAATTAAATGTTAACAAGTGTAAAAGATCAGAATATACTCGATTTGTTGAGTTGCTGAAGCACTGAAGAAGACATTAACTTTTCCATGGCTTATTTTTCAGTGTATTAGTCTTTTTGACCATCATCTCTACTTCATAGAACACAAAAGAGCAGTGTGATATAGAGATAAGTCGTGTGTTCCCACTTTAACAACTAGATTTTGTTCATATTAGCGTGTACATTAAAAATGTTCTATAAAAATTCACACTTTTTTTTTGTGAGTAAGTTTGGCCCTTAGCCAATGTATGTTGCCAGTCTTCCTCTTTTTGCTTGAGGAAGATTGTTGCTGAGCTAGCATCTGTGCCAGTCTTCTCTATTTTGTATGTGGGACACCACCACAACATGGCCTGATGAATAGTGTGGAGGTCCACATCCGGGATCTGAACCCAAGAACCCTGGGCTGCCAAAGCAGAGCATGCAAATGTAACCACTACGCCACTGGGCAAGCCCCTAAAAATTCACACATTTTAAATGGGAACAAAGCATGAGGGTTAGAGGTGCTACATGATAACTCAATTATTAGAAAGAAAAGAGGAGGGAACAAGATTCACTCACAAAGCTCTCTGTGCTGGCCACCAGATGGCACAGTCGTTCCACAGCAGCTGGTTGCACTGACTAGAGAAGGGAGAGGGGGAGGTAGGGAGAGGAACAGTGCAACCAGCTGTTCCAAGGAATTGGGTGTTCTTAAGTTGGATCTTTGTACCCTGGAGACATCTGTTTTATATGGTAAAAGCAGGCCAGCAGTCTATAGTTGCATATTTGAATTTCTAGTTCTTTTGAGGCTTGCTTTATGCTACTATCAAATAAACCATGTTAATATCCCTCTTGTAATTTTTGTGAGAACGTTACTCTTTTTAGATATAAGCATCAACGAACTATTAATAACATTAAAAATGAACATAAAACATTACTGTACTGTGAAATATGAAGATACACTGATTTTATTTAGTTAATGATGCTACTAAAATTGTACTCTTAAAAATTCATTGGTAGCTATTAAATGATTGATATAAATAACTAGATATTAACAAAATGAGAAATATCTTTAGTAATATGAGAGACTGAACAAAGTAAAGGAGATGATGCCTTATCTTTGCTTTGAAGTGAAAATTTTGTTTTTCTCAGTTATGGATAGTATACTTGAGGTTTTAAGAATGATTCTCCCCACAGTTCACACATGCATTTGAAGAATATATATAGTCCTAGAACCAGAGGTAATGAACTATAATTGAGTTATAATGTTTTTATTACATGCGATAGCTATGAAATGGCACTTATCTCGTAATGAAGGGTTGGTATAAAAAACCTAGATTAAAGGGGAATACCAAAAATGGTGAATTATGGAATATTTTGGTACTTTGAGGAAATATTTAATTTAGGTTATTTGACAACTTAGGCCTTTTGTGTATTGATGCAGAGTATAAGTAAATAAATATTCAGGTTATGAAGCTACAGGACAGAATGGACAAAATGTTTTTTTTAATTGAGATGTAATTGATATATAACATATTGGTTTCAGTTGCACAACATAATGATTCAACATTTGTATATATTGTGATCACCACAATAAGTCCAGTTAACATCTGTCACCATGCTTAGTTACAAGTGTTTTTCCTTGTGACGAGAACTTTTAAGATCTGCTCTCTTAGCAACTTTCAAATATACAGAACAGTATTATTAAATATAGTCACCACGGTGTATGTTACATCCCCAGGACTTATTTTATAACTGGAAGTTTTTGTCTTTTGACCACTCTCACCCATTTTGCCCACCCCATCTCTGGTAACCACCCATCTGTTCTCTGTATCTATGAGTTTGTTTTTTGTTTGTTTTAGATTCCACATATAAGTGAAGGAATAAATTTTGAGGACAAGAACAGTTCAGGGAAGCTGAGCTGTGTGTTAAATATCTAAAACAGTGGAGGAACTCTTTGGGAAATTATTTTTGGGCAAAGTCCCGGGGCATTGGGATTCCTGTGGCCCCAAAGAGCTGTTTAAGCCTGAAGCCTGAGAAAGATGTGGGAGGCAGACAAGAAAGGTCTCTCTCTGCGTTTTCAAGTACCAGTGGAGCTGAAAGAAATAGCTTTGCTGTGACCTGGGGCTGGAAGTAGAGGAGCTCTAGCAGAAACCCAAGGCCCTGGGTTTTTAAAGAATCTTTCCCTCTCCATGTGAGCTTTAGAAAATACTGAAATTGATACGGGCCTGGGTGTGACTGGGGTCCCGGATCAGACCTTGTTCTTAGTATGGGTTCTTGACCTTGTGCAAGAAAGAATTCAAAGGTGGGTCAGGAGAGATTATACAAATTTATTGAGAGACAAAGCCAGGCTGATTATAAAGAAACTAAAGAAGGAAAGCCAGCTGGGCTGATCAGGTGGAAACCAACCGACCAGCCCTGGGTGCGGTCTGGGGTGCTATTTGTAGTGGTCGAAGTGGGCAGCTGGGGATTGGTTAGTCTCTGGGCCAGGTGGTCATCCTCTGCAAGCCAGGCACCAAGCTGGTGATCAGGCTGCTGGTTGGCTACCTGGGGTGGTCAGCATCTGGTCAGGCCCTGGGCTAGTGATCAGGCCGCTGGTTGGCTGCCTGGGGTGATCAGGCATCTGTTGCTGCTTGAGTGACAGCTTTTGCTTCTGCCTTTTCCCTGTCTTAAAATGAGCATCCAACTGTGCTGTCAGTTTTAACATGACAGAATAGATATATAATTATCAGAACTTTGGGTTTCATTGTGGAAGTTGAGAACCTTTGTCTTCCTGAGATGAGTGACCTTATGAAACCAAAAGAATTTGAGCAGTTTCGCTTAATATTGAAAAACAGTGTTGCTTGCTAGCCTTAGAATGGAAGAAAAATACAGGAAAAAATAACATATTCTCAGTCATGGGATCAGTTCTTTATTTTCAGATTTGATCT
Source organism: Equus quagga (assembly GCF_021613505.1). Lineage (NCBI taxonomy): Eukaryota > Metazoa > Chordata > Mammalia > Perissodactyla > Equidae > Equus > Equus quagga. The sequence continues at coordinate 25,918,990 of NC_060270.1, read as the reverse complement.
TTATTTTTAAGCTTTCTGAAGACATGCAATTAGAAAGGACCCAACAGTGAGGTTGCTCCTGAGGCATCTCCCTGCTTCCTCTCCCCTAATAGCTACTGGAATCTTAGTCAGTTTGCCGTTTTGTTTGCTGAGACTGTCTTTATCTTCATCTCTTTTCATTTGTCATTCAGATCACTCTAAATTTTTTTTGAACTTTGTTCTGTTGGTTGTGTTAGCTCTCCCTTGCTTTTGCTTTGACATCCATGTTTTAAAGGTTGCCAGTTGACTGACGCTTTCAATTTCCTAGATGCTATTAGCTGAAATTTTATCAAATATGCTCTGTGATTCAGGGATGGTAGAGAAAATAAATTTTTACTATCCGTTTTATTTTATAGTGTAAATTTAAAACTTTTAGAGTAGGTGAGTTTAAAAGGAATTCTTAATGTAAATTACCAAATGATAAATGAAGCCCATATATCAAAAAGGTCTAGCTTTAATATCTTTTCATAACTATAAGGAACCTTAAAATACTGGAAAAAATATCAATGAGATATTGCATTTTCTATGAACCACTATTACAGAACATACCTGTAATAAATGAAAAAAGGGGGCAGGCAGTCAAGAAACTCAATTGTAGTAAGGACAGTGATACAGGTCCCAGATAAAATCTTACCAATGGCAAGGCTTGCAGTGAGACTTTGTCGACTTTGCCGCGTGCCTCTCTGGGGCAAGGGAGTGGGAGTGAGGTGTCACGCTCTCATCAAAAGCAGGATCTTCATTTTGGAAGCCCAAAGAATCGGAGACATAACACATCCCACAAGAGGGAGGAGGCGCTATTCAAGATGAAGATCTTTTTTAGCTTTTTCTAGAACCATAAAACTGGACTTTATTTCCTCAGTGTTGAATTAAGTTATAAAATGTTTTTATAGTTATATTTGTAGTACATTTGTTTTATATTTGTATAATTTCATACTTATATAATTTTATATTTGAAATATTATGTAATAATTTATGGGAGATTACACTTGTTTTGAAGAAATGTGATAAAAAAGTCCTGTGGATGAAATTTGGGGATTAAATACCTCTATTTATTAACCAATGAATTTTACTTCTGAAGAAATTTCGAGGCGTTTGTAGAAAATGTGTATCTACCACTGTTTTTAAAACTGAACAGTTAACTTGCTGGAATTTCTTCTAATTTTCACTGACTTTGGTGCTTTCTGATCTTTTTGAAACAGTGATCACATGGAAAATGTGTATGGCTACTTAATGAAGTACACCAACCTTGTCACTGGGTGGCAATACAGGTAAGTGTGATTATTCTGTGTCATATCACTCTCCTAGGAGGCCGGAAGTAGAGCTTTTTATGTTCTGATATTACTTCAGTAGAGATATGGCTGGGAAACCTTTTAGAGAAGGATTTACCATGTTTTCTAACAGTCTGATGACTTTCTTTTCCTTTTTAGAGGGCAGGAGGACTTGACATCTGTCCAAATGGCAGCCTCTAAATGCCTCAGAAGTCAGTATTTTATTAGCATTAAAATCACTTGTTCACCTGCCTTGGGCTTTCTGTAGGCTCTTAGAGTGGTTTGGAGGAGTATACAGATTTGTGTTAGGTGCCTGTTTTGTACAGGATTCTCAAAAGTTCTCTGGGACCTTGGAGAGTTTAAATAAGTAGCCCAAGGTCACACAGGCGGTCAGTAAGTAGCAAAGCCAGCTATCTTAAATACTTTAGAATTGGTAGTTGTGGAGCAGAAGGTTAAACTTTTATTTATTTTTTTATTGTGATTAAATATACATAACATAAAATTTACCATTTAACCATTTTTAAGCATACAGTTCAATGGCATTAAATATGTTCACATTGTTGTACAACCATCACCACCATCCATCTCCAGAACTTTTTGCATCTTCTCAAACTTAAGCTGTTTACCTGTTAAACAATAACTCATCGTTCCTCGTCTTCCCGCTCCTTGGCAACCACTATCCTGCTTTCTGTCTCTATGATTTGACTACTCTAGGTACCTTATATAAGTGGGAGCATACAATGTTTGTCCTTTTGTGACTGGCTTATTTCGCTTAGCATAATGTCCTCAGGGTTCATCCGTGTTGTAGCGTGTGTCAGAATTTCCCTCCTTTTGCTAACATCTGCCGCCAATCCTCCTCTTTTTTCTGAGCAAGACTGGCCCTGAGCTAACATCCATGCCCATCTTTCTCTACTTTATCTGTGGGATGCCTGCCACAGCATGGCTTGCCAAGCGGTGCATACGTCCACATCTGGGATCCGAACTGGCGAACCCTGAGCCACCGAAGCAGAGCGTGCGAACTTAACCACTGTGTCACCAGGCCAGCCCCTTAAGGCTGAATAATATTCTGTTGTATGTGTATAGCACATTTTGTTTATCCATTCCTCTGTCGACGGACACTTGGGTTGCTTCTACCTTTTAGCTATTGTGAATAATGCTGATGTGAACGGTGGTGTACAAATATCTGTTGGAGTCTCTGCTTTCATTCTTTTGTGTATATACCCAGAAGTGGAATTGCTGGATCATACGGTAATTCTATGTTTAACTTTTTGGGGAATCTCCATACTGTTTTCCACAGCAGCTGCACCATTTTACTTTCCCACCAGCTGTGCAAAGGGTTCCAATTTCTCCACATCCTCCCTGACTCTTGTTACTTTCTGGGTTTTTAAGTATTTTATTTTTGATAATAGCCATCCTAATGTATGTTAAGTGATATCTCATTGTGGTTTTTAAACTCTTTTAAACTGATGAAACTAGTATTTGAACCCAGATAGTTCTGACTTCCAAACTAGAATTTGAACCCACATAGTTCTGACTCTGTGTTCTCTGCATTACAATGGGCTACTTCTTATGCACATGTCATTTGGAGACTTCTGCTTTTGGCCCTTGATAGAGTAACAGGAACTGAATTTGCCTTCCTACCTTAAACAACTAGAAAATGGCACATAATATATGAAAGAATGGTTTTCAGACATTTTAAAGAATAGTCAAAGCACTGATGAACATGTGGTAGATTAAAAGAGAAGGCAGTTTGGGCCATGTTTAGTGACGTTAGGGAATGCAAATGGGGTGATGTGCAGAAAGTTGGAGGCCATATGAGAGGTCAAAGCTGGATATGAAAATGGAATCATTCTTTTTGAAGTAAAAAGGGCAGTTCTCTGTGCTTCCCATATTTTATTTTTTAAAAAAAGAGAAAAGTCAAGGGAGCCTTTTCACTTTGCATTTTTTCCACCTTAGTTTTTATGTAATTTTTTGAAGGCTTACACATTTAAGTGACATATAGAATATTACTTTTTAAAAAATTTTATGTCACTTTGCTCTTAGTACTATTCTTTGTTCTCTTTTTAAAAAGGGAAATAGGTCAACTCCCAACATTCATTCAACAACTTTCATTCGTATAATATTAATGAATATTATTAATGAATTGAGAAAGTCTCAGAAGTGGAACAGAGTAAGAAAGCTCCAAAACGTACCCAACTGTATAAGATTTAGTTTATATTAAAGATGGCATTTCAGGTCAGGGCAGCCTGAGACCATGGGAAGAAGGAGCAGGTGTTTGTATCACTGCATAAGGAAGCCTACCAAAAAGATCCACTGGGCACTGATTGCCTGGGGAGCTATCTAACAGAGCCAAGCAAACGTTCCAGGCTAGGGAGGCGCCCTCCTCTGCCTAGTGATCCCTGCAGCTGCTTCAGATCCCAGTTTTAGCAGTGCAAGAAAGGGGAAGGATGAAGACAGCCCATTCCTGTTTGCTACTGAGAACACTGAACCTTTTACCAACTCGCCCATCAGAGAGGTCTCAGCTTGTCAACTGGATTGCTGTAGGCCCACTTTAGAAAAAACTTTCATCCTCCTTTTTCTGTCATCCTGGCTGGAGGTCTTGTGGCACAACAGAGACATACTGGGTCCTCAGCATGGAACATGTGGACACAGTGAAAAAGGGCAACAGAGGGTTAAGACCATATTAAAGGACCCTAGGCTCAGTAGCTCAGTTTCCTTGGCATGCCTAGCCACTTTTGCCCATGTGCTGCAGATAAAGCTTAAGTAAGAAAAGTGCTGCTCCTGTGCCAGGTGTTCAAGACCCTTTCCCTACAATCCATTTCTGTTTTGACTAAGGGCGAGTTAGAGCAGCTTGGAGAAATCAGCATGGGCCCACTCTATAAATAACTGAGTGCTCTGGAATGTAGTGCCCTAGGAAAGTACACTACAGCAAGACCCTCTCCTGAACCCACTTCCCTTCCACTTTCAACTTTAATCCCCAGGGTGAGATTGCTTCCTGTTTGGTTTAGAAGTTCTGTACACACTCAGTGTTAAAGCCCTCGGATAGTTGGGACAAAGCACATGGTTGCCTTTCCATCCAAAATTCTCACTGAAGTTTATTTTTGTCATCATAAGACACACTTCCAAGTCAGAATATTTTTTAGATTGCATTTGATGATACTTCACTTTAAGTTGTGGGTTGTTCCAGGATTAGTCATTTCCCAAACTGGCAGTCTTTGTTATTTTGTAATTGCAAAAAATAAACGATTACTTAATTTTTCTTTTAAAACAATTTTTCTTTAAAACAATTATTGAATTTCTTTTTTTAACAGCTTAGGTGACTTTTCTGCATATAAAGATTTGTGCTGAATCTTAAATTTGCCTGTCACACTTAGCCCTTGTTTCTACATTTCTTGAGCTTCTTGGTTAGGACAACTTGCTAAAAATACCTCAGTCAAGAGTCTAGGACCCTTTTAGGCAAAATAGCTTTGTTAAGTTTCCTTACTCTGTAGATTGTCTCTCTATCCCCAGTCTACACATCTTGTAAAATATCTCCATAGAAGGGGTGAGAGAAGAACATCGGGATTAATCCACGTATAATGAAAGAGCCCAAAGTGCTCTATTATTACCAGTGGGTCCACAGCATCATCTTGGTGTTAGAAAGAAAATCAGTTATTGGCTTATATCATTTTACTAATCCCTCCTCAGCGTTTCTTTCTGTATATTAAGGTGAGTGCCTCCATGTTGTAAATTTGTGGGAATGCTTTTGGGATAAAAATGTATGTTCACAGCAAACTTGAGATTTCTAAACATACTGTGCTCTACATTTTCTTTGAATTGACTACTTCTGAGAGAAGAGACCAGTCATTTTCCTTTGCCTGTTCGAAGTGGATTGTTCTCATGGCTTAGAAGGAAAGATTTCTTTCCTTTTTCTTTCCTTCCTTCCTTCCTTTTTAATTCCTGAATTTTTTTTTTTTTTTGGTGAGGAAGATTAACCCTGAGCTAACATCTATCCCAGTCTTCCTCAATTTTATATATGGGTTGCCCCCACAACATAGCTGACGAGTGGTATAGGTCCACGCCTAGGATTCGAACCCATGAACCCAGGCCACTGAAGTGGAGCATGCCGAACTTAACCACTAGACTATGGGGCCGGCCCCTCCTTCCTTCGTTTCTTGTTTGTTCACTTGTTGTTCTTTTTGTTAACAGCTTTGTTGAGATATAATTCACAGACCATACAATTTGTCCGTTTAAAGTGTACCACTCAGTGGGTTTCAATATATTCAAAAGGTTGCATTCTTGCTAACAGACTCTATTTATTTGATGAATTTTTTTATAGTGGATTCATGTCTTAGTTTGTTCATACTGCTATAATAAAATACCACAGACTGGGTAGTTTATAAACAACAGAAATTTATTTCTCACAGTTCTGAATGTTGGCAGCCCAAGATCATGGTGCCAGCATGGTTGGGTAAGGGCCCTCTTTCAGATCGCAGGCTTTGTATTCTCACATGGTGGAAGAGGGACTAGAAAGCTCTCTGGGGTCTCTTTTTTTATAAGGGCTCTAAGCCCATTCATGAGTGTTCTGCCCTCATGACCTGATCACTTCCCAAAGGTGCCATGGCTTTCAATGGATGGGTTTTGGGGAGACACGTTCAGACCATAGCACATTCATATGTGCATTTTACCAGGGACAGGTCATATGTTTTAGAAATTTGAGATGTTGTCAGTGGTTATCTTGTGTTAATTCAAATAACCCCTTCAAATCTTTGGGAAAAGAAACAACCCTTTTATTTATTTGTTTATTTTTAAAGATTGGCACCTGAGCTAACATCTGCTGCCAATCTTTTTTTTTCTTCTTCTCCCTCCCAAAGCCCCTTAGTTTATAGTTATATATTCTAGTTGTAGATCATTCTGGTTGTGCTGTGTGGGATGCCACCTCAGCATGCTTGATGAGCAGTGCCATGTACGTGCCCAGGATCTGAACCGGCGAAACCCTAGGCCACCAGAGTGGAGCGTGTGAACTTAACCACTGAGCCACAGGGCCAGCCCCTAAACAACCCTTTTAAAAATAGTCAAAAATGCGACAGGCAGTTCACTGAGTAGAACTATGGATGATCAATAAACACATAAAAATTTTTAGATCTTGTAGTAATTAATGAAATAGAAATTTAAAACTCTCCAAAATACTATAATTAATTTATATTTTTTATCAGAATATATGAACATAATTTTAAAAATCAGAAGCATGCTAAAAGATGAATGAGAAAAACAATAGTCCTTTGCTTTCCCCTCTCCCTTCTCAGGCAACCACTTTCAACTTCTTTTGCTTACTTCTCATCAGTTCTTTTTCTTTCCTTAAATAAAAGGCTGATTCTCTTCTCTCCCAGTTTGATATGGGTGATAATGGTTGCCACGTTGCTTAAGACAGTATCTTCTAGGAACTTGAACTGGATCAAATTGTCTAGCTGATTCAATTATGGAACATACCAACATGTAGAATGTGAAAATGCTCCAAACCCAAACATTAATTTGTTGTTGTTGTTGAGGAAGATTAGCCCCAAGCTTACATCTGTTGCCCATCTTCTCTCTTTTTTTTTTTTTTTTTTGCTCAGAAAGGTTAGCCCTGAGCTAATATCTCTTGCCAGTCCTCCTCTTTTTTTGCTTGAGGAAGATTAGCCCTGAGCTAACATCTGTGCCAGTCTTCCTCTACTTTATGTGTGGGATGACTCCACAGCATGGCTAACAAGTGGTGTAGGTCTGCTCCTGGGATCCAAACCCCCGAACCTTGGCCACCAAAGCAGAGTGCGCCAAACTTAACCACCATGACTAGGCTGGCCCCCAAACATTAATTTTTTGAAGTAGAAAATTCTAGATATTTTTTAAAAGAAAAGAACAGTTGCACTACTTAAATTGGAATCTGAATTAATATATTTCCTAAAGTAGTTAATCTAGAAACAAATCAGAACATCACATTCTTTTCCCAGGTGTATCAGTATTTCATCATTTAGTTTCAAGTTCCTTATGTTTCTGCATCTCCAGTTGCAGCTTTTTCATTTTTAAACAGGATAAGTAATCTTTAGTTGTGACCTGTTTAATGATATAGTCACAAAATCTTTCTACCTTGATATTATTCTCGTTGTATATTTCACTGATTAAATCTTAAATCAAATTCATTTGTTACCTAGCATTTAGTTAAACTCAGAGCTCATGTTTTGATTTCTTTCCAGTGAATTTTAAGTAAAACTTCTCACTACCATTTGTCTTTGGGCAGTTTACCCTCCCTGTTAATGAATTCTGGAGAGAAATCTTCCTCTGAAAGGATACTATATCTTTGTTTCCTTTTTGCATTATCTGGTATGTCTCTTCCCTATTTAATACTTCTCCTGCAGTTGAAGGTGTTAGATCTTTCATTAAACTCATTCAGTTTTTCAATAATCTTTACTGCTAGCTAATTCAATCTAGTGTTTCCAAGCACTTCTTGAAATGCTTTTGAATTTTTTTTTTAATAGTAAAAAAGCCAGATTGTGTGGTTGAAATTAGTTTGCTTTAGTTTGACTAGGGGAAATGTTTAAAAATTGACTTTTTAAAAAATCATTCCAGGTTTTTTGTTTTAAACAATGAAGCTGGGCTATTGGAGTACTTTGTGAATGAACAGTCTAGAAATCAAAAGCCCAGAGGTACTTTGCAGCTTGCCGGAGCTGTAATATCACCCAGTGACGAGGACTCGCACACCTTCACTGTCAATGCTGCTAGCGGGGAGCAGTATAAACTCAGAGGTATGACTGATAATGGGAGTTAGTAGTGTGATTGTTTTCTTCTTGTGAGAAGTTGATGTACTTCCCTGTTTTCGTTTGGGTTTTTGAAATAGAAACTACTGTCATTGATGATGTAGACCCAATATTCTAAACCTGGGATTTACTTTAAGAATTTATGAAATCTGTTTTCATAAATAACTTTTTTCAAGTGGCACTATGAACAAATCTGTTTAAGATTGACCCCTCTGAAAAATTTGTGTAGATGAAACCCTGATTAGTGAGAAATCTAAAAACATAAACTTCTTTAAATGATATTTTTTATGTCTGCTATGGATTTGTATTTTACCCCTTTTCTTGGTTCGGTTTGCACGCACTCTTTGCGGTTTTCAGTGACTAATGTACATCCTTGGGATTTATTAAAATATTCATATTCATTCAAATAAAGTGTAACTTCTGTTATTATAAATTTAACTTGTATAGAAGTTTATGTTTTTTGTTTAATTAATGGCCATCCTAATTGAGCATGCTGCTAGACATCTGAAAGTATCAAGTACATATCAGTGCTTAATAAAAGTCATTTCTTTAAAAAAGAGCATATTTTTACAAGAAACTTAAGACATGTCAAGTGTCATATACCGACCCAGCTGCATGTAATCAATCCTCGTTATGAAATATCCATATCCAGCTACTGTGTTGCCTCACAAAGTTGATGCTTTGGCCTCCTTCCTGCCCGCCTCCAGTCAGAGACCTTTGCCCCAGGGAGATCAGGACCAATCCCTGGTTTTCAATTATCTGTTCTTCATGTTATAGACGATTAATTGTATTCCAAAAATAAGGATAAGGGTGAATAACTTTCTGATACTTTTTATCAGCTACAGATGCTAAAGAGCGACAACATTGGGTTAGCAGACTTCAGATATGTACACAACATCACACTGAAGCTATCGGCAAGGTATGTGGATCCGTATCTGATATTAATGCACAAAAATGGGGAAGAATGTTTTTTAATTTTTTTTTTTTTACATTTTTAAATTGATATACTATTCACATACCATAAAATTTTCCCTCTTAAAGTATACAGTTGTGTGGTTTTTAGTATATTCTCAAGATTGTGCAACCATTGGAACTATCTAATTCCAGAACATTTTCATCACCCCCCAAAAAAACCCATATCCGTTAGCAGTCATTCCCTATTCTCCCCTTTCCCAGCCCCTGTCTAATACTGCTCTACTTTCTCTTTCTATAGGTTTGTCTCTTCTGGGCATTTCGTATAAATAGAATCATACAACATATGTTTTTTGTGTTTGGCTGCTTACACTTAGCAAAATGTTTTCACAATTCATCCATGTCATTGCATGTATCATACTTTATTTCTTTTTATGGTTGAATAATATACCATTGTATGGATATGCCACATTTTGTTTATCCATTCATCAGTTGATGGCCATTTGGGTTGTTTCCATTTTATGGCTATTATGAATAATATTGCTGTGAACATTTGTATTCAGGTTTTTTTGTGTGAACACATGATTTCACTTCGCCAGGTTATACCTGGGAGTAGAATTACTGGGTCATATGGTAGTTATCTGTTTAACTTTTTGAGGAACTGCCAAGCTGTTTTTCAAAGTGGCCAAACCATTTCACATTCCCTCCAGTAATAATTGAGGGTTCCAATTTCTCCACATCCTTGATAATACTTGTTATTGTCCTTTTATTATTATTATTATTATTATTATTATAGCCGTCCTAGTGGGTGTGAAGTGGAATCTCATTGTGGTTTTGATTTCATTTTTCTAATAGAGACTAATAATGTTGAGCATCTTTTCATATGCTATGAGTCCTTTGTATATCTCCTCTGGAGTAGTTTTTATTTTTTAAAGTGAAAAGGAGGGTCTCAGGACTTGAAAACTGAGGTTAGAGATGTCTAAAAACTAATGTATGGGCAGTATAGTTAAAGGATTCCTATACCTAGGTAATACCTTGACTTTTTTTTTTTTAATTCTTTCTAGTGTTTTTCCCCGTAGGTAGATTTTAAAAAGTTCTTTGTGATTTAGGCCTGTAGCTTAGTCTTCAGGAAATCTGACATAGAGACTTTATTCATACTGCAAGATTCTAATCATTGGCAGTGATCAGAAAGTGCTAGTTTGTTCCAAAGATACTTGCATGTTACATTAGAAAATTGATTATATTGAATACTTCTGATTACATTTTGTTTTGCTTCAATCATATTTAAAAATCTGAAATTAGGAATTTCTTGTTTTTCTAATATATGTCTAATGTGAAAAAAATTTCTTGACAGCACAAACCTGGAATTAATTTTCTAAATAAATTACCAGTTTACTATGGGATGTGTGAAAGACTTAAACTTTGAGTGTCTTAAATTTTGTCTCTTTAGAAATGTTCTTATAGTCAATTCTGAGGTTAATTTTATTTCTAAAACTGTTTGTGTGTAAGCCTCCAGTGTAAGATAGGATGAAGGTTAGCCTACATTTTTTAAAACAGGAATGATTTTGTTTGTTTGTTTAATAGAATAATCCTCCTCTGAAATCACGGAGCTTCTCACTGGCATCTAGTGGCAATTCTCCTATATCCCAGAGGAGACCAAGTCAAAATGCCATTTCCTTCTTTAGCGTTGGACACTCCAAACTACAATCAGTGAGCAAAAGAGCTCCCTTACCTCCGGACCATCTTGTGGAAGTCAGAGAAGTAAGTATGAATTGAAGTCAAGTTAAAATGCATAAAATAATCTTACCTACTTGGTTTTGTCACAAACAACCTTTAAGTCCTGTTTGTGTCTTCTGGGCCTCAGTGTTTAAGTCATAAATATTCCCTAATTATATATGACATCGTAAGTTTCCTCAAGTTTGTCAGCTAGCTTCTGGGTACGCTGTCATTTTTCAAAAGTCTCTATCTTTGATTTCTCAAGTAAAAGTACAGACTCCTTTGAGGTAAAATTTATCATCAAGAGGGTTATTAAGCCTAGTGGGAAGACTATATGGCCAAACAAGTGACAATTTTTTTAAAAAACTGATATATAGAGAAAATTTCAAACATACACGGAAATAGAATAAACACTTAGGTTGCCTTATCTCTCCATTTCCCTTGTTCTCTTTCAAACTGAGTACCAAATAATTCTAGTTAATAAAGGATGCAGTTGTTAGGTTCTAAGTGTTCCAGGTATTGTTTGCTGAGTTAAATTTGGTAGAGCTTATAGATAGCTATGCAGTGGATTGTGAAAATAATATCAAATCACACCCAAATCATTCAAGGTAGGAGGCTGGGGAGAATGAGCCCTCTCTCAAGTTATTTGGGGTTGTATTTATAGGTGAAGAAATTGAGATTTAGAAAGATGAAGTAACATGCTTGAGATAGACAGTAGCTTTTGATTCAATTTCTAGTCCTGTTACATAAACAAGTGATAATCACAAAGACCGTTTTTCATAAAACAGTGCATTTTTAGTATTCAGGATGATGGTATTCAATCTGTAAGTAAATATCTGTGTTTGTGTTTTAAGGAAATCAAGGTATTTCTATATTCATCTAGAGTGAAGGAAAAGGAAACATTGAAAGTGGTTAAGATGCAAGGCATAGAATAAAAAATAAGGTCTAGGGACAGACGTGTCATAGTGTGTTCCTTAACCCTTAAGAATTTTTGGAACTCTCCAACCCTGCCTAGTGATGGGAGTTCAAGGGAGGGCTTCTGAGAGGCTGGTGATGTTCTGTTTCCTGATCTGGGTGTTGGTTACATGGGTGTGTTTGGTTTATGAAAATTCATTAAGCCTATACACTTGTGATATGTGTACTTTTCTATCTGTGCTGTATGTTGTTATACATCAGTAAAAAGTTAAAAACAAAAAGCGTATAGTTGAAGTTGTCATGGATTATGTGCACATTTTCAGGGAAAAGGAACCTTTTCGTATTTGAAATTTTAGCCTCAGTAGAGGGCTCTGCTGGGCTGTGCTCGGGTCGTTGAGACTGTTGTCGTATCTCTTTTAGCTTCCCTTCTACTGTGAAGACTTTCATCACCTACTCTTCTCTTTCCTGCTCTCTTGCTAGTTTTGTTATTCTCATTGGCCCAGAAGTAATTTCTCACCATACCCGCGCTACAGTTTTGTGTCTTTAAATGTACTTCTTATATCATTGTGATAGCGTGTTAATATTTAACACATAACTCTGGTACTTGTGTGTAGAGAGTGTGTGTCCCCAAAGTTTCACAACGACGTCTTTGGGAAGGACAGGTGTTTACTCACAGAACTGCCTAATTTAATGGCCAGCTCCTTGAATTATAGCTCCAGTAATTATTCTAGGGTTTGAGTGGTGTTTGGCAATCTCTGTGCCAGTGCCGCCGCCGTCCCTACCCCACCCATGCAAAAAAAAAGCTTTAGCTAAGTGTCTGGTTCTTCACTGAGTTGGTGTTTTGCTTTTAAGAGTACAACAAGTCAAACTATAAAATTGTGACTCTAGGGCCGGCCTGGTGGCACAGCGGTTAATTGCACACGTTCTACTCCGGTGGCCTGCAGTTCACCGGTTGGGATCCCAGGTGTGGACATGGCACCGCTTGGCAAGCCATGCTGTGGTAGGCGTCCCACATATAAAGTAGAGGAAGATGGGCACGGATGTTAGCTCAGGGTCAGTCTTCCTCAGCAAAAAGAGGAAGATTGGCAGCAGATGTTAGCTCAGGGCTAATCTTCCTCAAAAAAACCCAAAGTGTTGTGACTCTATTAGGAACATTTCTGTATTCTAATAAAATAATTCTATTTGTGAAAAAATAGTCCATTGGGAGGGTATATACCATCTTTTGTCCTCCAGACAAATATTAAATACCTCCAGAACTGCTTTTTCCTTTAAAAGTTAGCTTATTGCTGATTATTTAAAATTATCATAATCTAGTCTCTAGAGGCATATTGTTTCCTAGTCTTGCTTAGGATGCCATGCATTTAAGAATCTCGTTTCAATTTTGTGGCCTGGATGGATTTCATTGTAGGAGTATAAATGCTTTATGAAAGAAGGGCCCTTGGAAAGTTTCTGAGCCTTTCTCCAAAGCATTTTTATCCAATACAGTGACTGAAAAGTTTTGTGTTAAGCTAAAACCAAAGCTAACAGTTTCACAAGTTGAGAATTTTTAAAACTTTGAACTAACTTTAAATTTACCGAAAAGTTACAAAAATAGTACAGGATTTCTGTATATCCCTCACCCAACTTTCCTTACACTACTATCTTTCGTAATCATGTTATAATTATCAAACCCAGGAAATTATATTGCTATATTGATACAGTACTGTTAACCACAGTCCTTATTCAAATCTTGGCAGTTTTTCCACTAGTGTGCTTTTTCTTTTTTAGGATGCTATCCAGGATCCCACGTTGCATTTACTTATTACTACGTAGTCTCCTCCAGTCTGTAATTGTTCCTCAGTCTTTTCTTGTTTTTCATGGCCATGACACCTGTGAAGATTATTACTCATTTATTTTTGTTTAATGTTCCTGAATTTGGATTGGTCTGATGTTTTCTTATTATTTGAATAGGATTATACATTTTTGGAAAGAATACCCCAAAAAGATGTAGCCGTAGTACCTCATATCAAGGAGTTCATATGTCAGTATATCTTATTACTGGTGATGTTGGTCTTGGTCACCTGGTTAAGGTAGTTTCTACTGGATTTCCCCACTCTAAAGTTGCTATCTTTCCCTTTATAGTTAATAAATATCTTGGGGAGATACTTTGAGACTATGCAAATCCTTTTTGTCTTCAAAGAAATTGAGAGAACTTTTGATACCAAGCTGACCTGTGGTTCTAGGTAGGAGTTCTCAAGTTTTTTCATCTTGAGATTCCTTTTGTTTTTAAAAATTATTGAAGACTTCAAAGATTTTTGTTTTATATGGGTTAAATTTACCAGTATTTACCTTATTAGAAATTAAAACTGAGATTTTAAAAAATATTTATTAATTTAAAATAAAAATAAACCCATTACATGTTAACATATTTTTATGTCAGACAACTCTTTTTCTAAAACAAACACAATAGTTGAAAAGAGTGGATTATTGTTTTTTGCAGTCTCTTTAATATCTGGCTTAGTAGAACACAGCAAGAGTCTCATATATGTCTCTGCACTCAATCTATTGCAGTATGTTGTTTCCATTGAAATACATGAAAAAAATTTGATCTCACACAGATATGTGGTTGGAAAAAAGAGAATATTTTAATAGCCTTTTAGATAATTGTGGCTATTCTTCTTTGATACTGCACCGAATCTTGACAGTGGTAATGTCTTAAATGTTAGATGCAGTGTGGAATCTAATGTATCTCAGTGAACTTTTTATATTCTGTTACAGGAAAGTCCATTGGTCTGTTTTGCACTTTGAGTGGATCTTTAACCTACATATGATTTTGTAACAGCATACATTAGTCATTTGGAAAATAGCAGTTCACAGAGTTATGCAGGTCTTGCAAATGTTGATCCGTTTTATCATTATACAATATCAAAAATTCACGTTCATTAACATCCCCACCCGTCTCATCAGAAAAAGGCTTTCAGTATGAGGAGCTGTCAAGCTTATGGTGACAGGTATAGGTTTTCCAAAATTCTAAGTTCATTTTAAAGCTCAAATCTTATAGTTGGCAACAAATACTGTCAGTTTTTCTTTAACTAACAAGCTGATTCTGTTTAATTTTGAGAAAATGTTTACCACATGCCCCAAGCCTGAAGAGTCATAGTTTCTAACAGTCGTTCTGTCAAAGAAGAACACTCCTGTGTTTCTCCTCACTCTACTGCAACACTCTGTACTTCTGTACTCTGGACACCAAATGTGTGGGGTTCTCTCCCATACCAAGCAGTTCTCTAATTCGCTGTGGACACCAACTGGGTGTCCTACAATTTCATTCAATTCTGACGCTATTTGCCTGAGATAATGTCAGATCACACAGGACTGCCCCCACGTCAGATGCCAATCGCAAGTCCAGGTGATCACCTGTGCTTCTGACCAACCAGCTATAAATCAGAGGTTTCCGTTGTTCCTTCCTCTGGTTCAGTCATTTGCTAGAACAGCTCACAGAACTCAGGAAAACAGGTTATTATTATCAGTGTATTATAAAAGAATATAACTCTGCAACAGCCAGATAGAGGAGATGCATAGCAACAAGATATGGGGGAAGGGGTGCAGAGCTTCCATGCCCTCTCTGGTTGCACCACCCTCCCAATACCTCCACATGTTCACCAACTGGAAGCTCTCTGAACCTCCTCCTTTGGGATTTTTATGGAGGCTTCATTACGTAAGCATGATTTACTAAATCGTTGGCTGTTGGCGATTAATTCAACCTCCAACTCCTCTTTAGAGGTTAGCGGGTAGGGGTGGAAGTCCTGATTTTTTTTTTTAAGATTTTATTTTTCCCTTTTCTCCCCAAAGCTCCCCAGTACATGGTTGTATATTTTTAGTTGTGAGTCCTTCCAGTTGTGGCATGTGGGATGCTGCCTCAGTATGGCTTGATGAGTGGTGCCATGTCTGCGCCAAGGATCCGAACTGGCGAAACCCTGGGCTGGCGAAACCCTGGGCCGCCGAAGCAGAGTGCGCGAACTTAACTACTGGGCCACAGAGACGACCCCAAGTTCTAACTTTCTAATCACAGGGTTGGGTCTCCCTGGCAACCAGCCCCTATCTAGGGACTCTCCAAAAATCACCTTATTAACAGTAACTCGAGTGTGGTTGAAAGGGGTTTGCTATGAATAACAAAAGATGCATTTCACCTTTATGCTCTGAAGCTATTTTAGAAACAAAACCAAATATTATAACAGAAGATGCCTCTCTGCTCTAATCACTTAGGAATTTACAAAGGTTTTAGGAGCTGTGTGCCAGGAAGGGGGGAGGGGCAGAAACCGAATGTGTATACAGTAATCTGGTTTTCAAACAAACTAGATGCCACTTAAGTGATATACTATCACCATAGTTGCCGGATCTCGCTACTGGTTTTACAATGTTAGGAACAATCACAGGTCAATTTTCTGTTTCATTGTAAATAGATGATCAACTCATTTGTTTGCTTTGGAGAGAGCCATAACCAAATTTTAATATTTGTGCCATAATTATATTTTAAAGTTTATTTTTTCTAGCCAAGAATATAACTTTTTAGGCCTCTTCTAACATCAGCACTAGAGGTAGCTTTTTTGGGCCATTTGCACAAAGAAACACATTTTTTTTTCTTAAATGTTATATTGTGGTAGCTGATTGTGTTGTGAATATCTTGCTTACAATTTTTTTCCTTTATTAAACTTTTTTTGGCTTATAATATAGAAAAGCACACAAATTATAAGTGTACATCTTTTTTTCTTTGTGCTCTGTTAATAAAACAGGTATTTTTAAATTAATGAACAGGTGTTTTTAATCTAAATGTAGTCCAATTTTTTAACTGTTTTTCTTATGGTGAGAATAAAAAGTTGTGTTTCCCAAGTTCAAGAAAGAACGCAGAAAGCAGACTCTCGTTTGACACTAGATTAAAGTCCCAAGCAAGTAAACACAGAGTGGGTTTAACCAGCTCAAATTGGTCACTGACAACCGCTTCCATGTGCTTACGTCTGAACATTAGGCCAGCCCTCCAGGCCGTGCTTCTTCTGCTCTGTCAGCTTTGTTTGTAAGTCAGCCTGTCCTCCAACGTTGTACTTTCCCAAGAGGTCTGCATAAGATTAGCTCTTTGATTTGTTCTGTGAGGACGGCTCTCCCTCGCCTGGAAAGTAATAAATTCAGCCTGGTTTCAGATATACTTGAGGAGTAATCTTTTCCCTCAGCAATACTAGCACTTAATTGTGACTTGCTTAAGAAATCTGACAAGTATAAAAGTTAGTGTTCACTAACAACATTCCTAGATGCAGAGGGGAAGAGCAGTTATATTTAGGACCCCTAGACCAGAGAGGGATACCAGAGGCATGAGTTAAGCTTCCCGTTTCTGATTACGTACCAAGAAGTTCTTGTAAAATAAAGAGGTAGTGTAAGTATATAGTTTGTTTTTCAAACGAACACGTTTAGACAGAAGGGAGACGCTATCCATAGTTGCGGCAGGACCATCAGCATAAACTGGGCCTGTCTCTAGAAGTCTGGGGCTTATGCCCCAACTAATTTGTGGAATTTTGTCTATAATTTCTTATCCGGTTTTCTGCTCTACTCAATTAATGATGGAGGTTCTTTTCATTAGACCAGTGGTAAACCTAAGGGATCTATGTGGCCCGTTCCCTTGGCCTCCATCTCAGTTCTTAATTAACCTTCTAAGCATGTGTCCATGTTAAAAGAACCTGACCACGAAAGTGCACATCTTGATATAATTTCTATGTAACCGCCTCCTGGATCAAGAAATTAAATATTACTAGCATCCCAGAAGACCTTCATTACCCCGTCACTACATCCTTCCTCGCTATCCTGACTTCTCCAACACCATGGATTTATTTTGGCTATTCTTGAAATTGCTAAAACTGGGCTCAAATAGTATATACTCCTTTGAGTATGGCTTCTTTTCAGTCAACATTATATGTTTGAGATTTACTTATGATGTTGAGTGTAGCAGTTTCCTTCTTTTCATTGCTGCACAGTATTTATTGTATAAATACCTTAATTTTTTATTTGTTCTAGTGGTGAGAGACGTTTGAGTTGATGAACATATATACGCATGTATCCATTGATTACATGCCTACAAGTGTATAATTGTTGGATCATGATTTATTTAGCTCTGTATATTTAATTCCAGTAGCTATTGCCAAACTGTTTTCCAAAGTGGTTGTACTTATTCATAATTTTGGATTATTTGGAGTTAGTCCTGAAATTTATATACAAAAACATTTACACACATACAAAGCACACATATGTATCCATGTATAAGTATGTATGTATAGATACCTTCGTACCCACGCTTTTTAAAAACCTTTTTTTCTGGTAAGGGTGAATGTTTGGTCTATTACTATGACACATGTTTTCAGGAGCTATTACATGTATGACACACGTGATTTGCTTAGTAGGATCATTTTGCATCTCTCTTTCACTAATCCTCTGATGATCTATATTAAAAATCATCAGGAACAGAGCTTCTGAAAGCTAAGAGAATCTCTCCACTGTGAAGTTTCTATGTGAATTAAAATAATATCCAGGGGCTGGCCCAGTGGCGCAGCAGTTGGGTTCGCACATTCTGCTTCGGCGGCCTGGGATTTGCCGGTTCAGATCCCGGGTGCGGACATGGCACTGCTTGGCACGCCATGCTGTGGTAGGCGTCCTACATATAAAGTAGAGGAAGATGGCCATGGATATTAGCTTAGGGCCAGTCTTCCTCAGCAAAAAGAGGAGGATTGGCAGCAGATGTTAGCTTAGGGCTAATCCTCCTCCTCCTCAAAAAAAATAGCATCCAAAGGATGGGCAATCTGAAAACTTTCTGCTCACAATTGAAAGTAATTTAGCATAATAAATTCAGTTTTCATTTTAAAACATTGGGTTGCTCGTCCATCATTGTTATTGCATTGGCTCTGTTAGGAAAAGTGGACAAGGTTCCTAATCAAAGCAGAATGTATTAAATTCTTTTAACCTGAAAAGCTTATTATATCCCGTATTTGCTCCAAAATCAGCCTAATGGGACCAGAAAGTTAGATAGGAAAAAGGAAGCAGGTAAACCATTGTGTTCTCAATGTAGGTTCAGGTTGAGCCAGACCAGAGCTCCTGTGAAGCAAGTGGTTGAGAGGCCAGACTGGCAATTAATTTTACTTTGGAATGAAATATTTAATGCTGCTATTAAACATGATCTGGAATGTTCTTTCTGATGACTTGTATAAATTTATACTATTAATAAAAGGTGGCAAGTCTTTTTTTTTTTTTTTGAGGAAGTTTAACCCTGAGCTAACTGCTACCAATCCTCTTCTTTTTGCTGAGGAAGACTGGCCCTGAGCTAACATCTGTGCCCATCTTCCTCTACTTTATATGTAGGACGCCCACCACAGCATGGCTTGATAAGCAGTGCCATGTCTGCACCCGGGATCCGAACTGGCGAACCCTGGGCCGCCGAAGCGGAACGTGTGCACTTAACCAGTGCTCCACTGGGCGGCCCCCACAAGTCTTTTAAGCTTTGTTGCTTCCAAAGAAAAAGTACAGCTGCCAAAGATTACCATCTTTTACTCAATTGATAAGCACTATTAAGTGCTTACTAATTGAAAATAGCCAAACAAACTCAAAAAAGATTTCTAAGCCTAAAATGTCCTAAAAATGGCTCTCAAGCTGAATATCGTAATTAAACTAGCAACTGTAGGTCTGGTTGTATATGTGTTATACAGAAATCATGAGCAGGACACACAGATCTGTCGTTTTCTTTAGATGATGTCTCATGCTGAAGGACAACAAAGAGACTTAATTAGACGGATTGAATGCCTTCCTGCTTCTGGCCATCTCAGTTCCTTGGACCAGGATCTCTTAATGCTCAAAGCTACTTCCATGGCAACTATGAACTGCTTAAATGACTGCTTTCATATTCTCCAGTTGCAGCATGCATCACATCAGAAGGGTTCATTGCCTTCAGGTGAGTTATTGATTAAAGGTAGGACTCAGACATTAAGGGCCAAAACATGGAAAGGACTGCATTCCTTGTAATTCTGTTCCAGAAAAGTCTTAATTAAAAAAAAAAAAAGAAAACCAGCAAGCCTTTTGGTTTTTAAGTATCACAGTAATGTTATACAAAGTCTTTTTTATTGTTTCCTTTTTTGAATTTAAAACAATTTTCTGTCTGACATCATTGAATATGCTTTTAGAGACCTCAAACTTAACATGTCAAAAACTGAACTCAAAACCCACATCTCCTATATTTCTGTTAAAATTGGTGGCATCACTGTCTATCCAGTTGACCAAAGTAGAAATGTTGGGATCATTTCTTGAGTTTTGGTTTACTCTACTATTCGTTGTTTCCATATTGAGATATATATGTTAATCTCGTCAGTCACTTTTCAGTTTGAAAAATAAAGTGTACATCTACTATTTGAGAGCAGCTGTTTGTTGAAGTTAATTTACTGGGGAAAAGAATGTTATTGCATGGGAGAACAAAAAATGAGTTTCTCTATTAAATGAGTTGAATAAACATCACATTGGGTTTTTTTAAATTGAGATATAATCGACATGTTGTGTAAGTTTAAGGTATATAATACATTGATTTGATACATTTATATATTGCGATATGATAACCACTGAAGTGTTAGCTAACACCTCAGTCACATCACGTAATGATCATTTCTTTTTTGTAATGAGAACATTTAGGATGTAGTCTGTTAGCAACTTTGAAGTAGGTAATACAGTGTTGACTGTATTCACTGTGCTGTCCATTAGATCTCCAGAACTTAGTCCTCTTCTTGTTGCAAGTTTGTACTCTTCAACATCTCCCCAATTCCTCCACCCATCACATTGTATTAGAAGCAGTAACTTAGTATTTCATAACACTCATTGTTCTCTTATCCAACTAACTCCCCTTGTGAAAGAAAGATATTTTAGAAAGATATTCAGTCTCTGCTCAAGAAAAAGTTTACTTTAGGGACCGCTTCATGGCCGAGTGGTTAAGTTTGCACTCTCTGCTTCGGTGGCCCAGGGTTTCACTGGTTTGGATCCTGGGTGCGGACCTAGCACCACTCAGCAGGCCATGCAGAGGCAGCATCCCACATAGCAGAACTAAAAGGACCTACAACTAGAATATACAACAATGTACTGGTGGGAAAAGGTCTGGGAAAGGCACAGAAAGCTATGAAAACCAGTTAGGTAGGGGAGCAGGCATTCCAGATAGATAGAAGAGCCTGAATTGTGAGTCGTGAACATGGACTGGTGCTTTGGAGGAATTCTAAGTAATCCAGTATAAATGTTCTCCTATTATAAAACAACACACACTCATGAAGAATTTAGCAACTACCATACAACTGAAAGAAGAAACAAAAATCATGCACTGACCTACCAGCCAGAAATTGCCACTGTTTTTTCTTTTTTTCTTCTTAGTTTTGCTTTTCCTCATGGTTATTAGAAAATATATGTTTGTATTTTACATTTTTCACTTAATATCAAGAATATTTTCCAACTTATGATATGCTTTTGGTCAACATAATTGTTGTTGCCTGCCTTATATTCCTTTGAGGGGACAGATGTACTTTGGTTTTTGGTTTACTTAACTATTCCCTCTGTTGAACATTGGATGAGTTACACTGAGCTTTGAAATTTGGGTTAGTTCTAGTGTTGGTAATAATTGTTTTGTCAGAAAAATGAAACAGTTTGTTTCTGGTTTGTGCTACTTAATTTTTAAAAAGTCTATCAAGTGGCACAGTGCTAGTTACTAGATGTTCAATAAATACTTGATTAATTAAATACTGTATAATTTTTTAAATTCTTAGAAATTTCCTTTGTGTAGTTTAAATTAATACATAACCTTTTAAATGACTGCTTCATGATTAATGAAGCATGCACAATATAAATTTGCATTTTTTAATTAGAAAAATGAAGCACATTGTAAACTTTACAGAAGTGCTTAAAGTAAAAGTTGTTCTCCTGTATCACTATTTTTTGGAGCAAAGTTTTGTAGGCATTTGTGGGAATTAATGAACTAGTATTGATATTTCTCACCATTAAGAGCCACGTTTTCCAAATTAGTTCTGTAGAAATTTAATCTTAAGTCACTTGAGAATGAAAATGTAACTGTGGAAAGAAATTCTGAACTACCTTCCCGCTCGAATTTTGAGATGACACGAGAAATGAAATCCAAATTCAGATTAGTGTTTAGTCCCATGAAGCCTTAATGTATGTTCTCCAAAGGCTCGGTAGTGATCATTGATTTAGAGGGATCCTGAGACCAAATGATTAGTTTGATAAAGAGTTTGGTTAAGGTTTCCAATCAGTTAAGGGATCTCATAAAGCACATCTTTTAAATTTAGTATTTGTGTGCATTTTATTTGTGGAAATAAATCTAGATATTGATAATAAAAATAAACATTTAGAGGCCCCATGGCCTAGTGGTTAAGTTCAGTGCACTCTGCTTTGGCAGTCCGGGTTCTGTTCCTGGGTACAGACCCGCATCACTCATCGGCAGCCATGCTGTGGCAGCTCACATACAAAATAGAGGAAGACTGGCACAGATGTTAGCTCAGGGTGAATCTTCCTCAGCAAAAAGAAGTAAACATTTAAAAGGTAGGAACAAAGTGCTTTCATTTCTTTGGAATTTTGAAACAGGCCCCATGAACTAATCCAGGGCGTTCCCCCAATCGTGAATTCCCCTAGTGCAGGGTGAGACTGAACTGAATGGCAAGGCAAGATGCTCTGCTAGCCTGGTAGGTACTTTGTAATTTGTGTCTCTGCTGAAGGCTGGGGTTTTGTTATAGAATGAGTAGAGTCCGTACTCATTTTAGTTTCTGCTGTAGTATTCTGAGCATCCCTTATTGTAACACTCTATAACCAAGCTTCTGTGAACCTAGATCAGCCTCTGAAATCAAATGGAACATTTTCCATTATTGATTAGGCATAGAATCCGCTTTGTAAACTAGTTGAGAGTAATAAGAGACATTTGAGTCATTAACTGAGAAGATGACAGGTCTCTGTGACCACTGTCTTTCACTAGGTCAACTGTTATTTATTCAGTAGAAGAGCCTCTCAGTTTAAAAGTATATGGAGCTTTTTTATATGATTGCAAAAAAGAAGAATGGACATGTATTTGCAATTCTTAAGTCAGATCAAGGGGTTATCTTGATTGGTTAGAAAACTGCTACTCGAGAATAAGGTTCAATCACAAATTGAAGCAAATTTTACTGTTTCACAGTCCCCAGGCTCCTCCTGTAATTGTGACTCCTTCAAGCCTAACGGCATACTCTTTGATCACTAGAGGGACAGGGTTCCTACAGAAAGGACAGCAAATCAACAGTTAGGGTGGGAATACGCTTTATAATTCACAGATTTGCCCAAGAAGTGAGTTCAGTCCTGTTCAGGGTTGATTTGTTTAAATGGTATCTGATTTCAAGTTGCAGGTTGCTCTGTTGTAAAATACCCAATCATGGTGCTCATGCTAATGATATACAGGTGGCTGTCTTGCAGAGTCTCTTAACAGGTCGAATTGCTTTTGGTCTTATAGACGCAAAATAAAATTGTTTAATAAAATCACATCTGAACTTTCCAGATTATGAGCAAGTTTCAGCGAAAGTTTTCTCTTACTTCATCAGGAACGACAATCGAGTGGTTGGAACCAAAGATACCTTTATCAAATCACTATAAAAATGGAGCTGACCAGCCCTTTGCAACTGAGCAGAGTAAGCCAGTGGCAGTCGCAGAAGAACAATGTGTTGCAGAATCTGGACTATTAGCAAGGGTAAGGTAATGCGAAAATATGGTTTGGGTGAAAAAATTAGGAATCACTGAAAAAGATCAGTTCTCTTTTCGTTGTCAGGGCATGCAAGTCAACCCAACGCCAGAGCAACAGTCTTGCAGACTCTAGACATTATTGTTCTACTTTAAACTGCCTTGGCCTTGAAAGAGGTTTTATTGTTTAAAACTTGTACATGTAGTATTTTCCAGGTTAAATTATGTGCCCTTTTTAGTATTGGTTTGTTTTTGCTTGATAAAAATGTATTTAACTTATCTAATATAACATTATTTGTACCGTATTTATCTGTTGCATTCCTTACCCCATTATCTTAATTGAACATTATTTGCTAGACGTTTACTATTAAGTTTACAAGTTTACTCGTAAGTCTTTCTGATAGTGAGCACTTTACCAAACCAATTTTTTAAAGTGTTATTCTACTTAAAATAGCACACAGTTTTAGAGTTTAATATTTTTATAAAGTATTATTCATTCCATATTTTTCAGAAGCTAAAGAATGTTTTATTCTCTTCATAGTTTTACCACTGTAACAAATCATACTGGTTTTTTGCCTTTTGTGTTCACATCTGTTATTTTTATGGCCATCGTAATTACATAGATGGTTTCATTTTAAGTGCTTTTTACATGATACTTCTCATAAGCATTTTTCTATGTTATTTTGGCCTATATAATTAAAATTTTAAAGGTTAAAGTAGACTATTGAATATCCATATTGTTATTTTTTGTTATTATAAATAGCACTGTATCATCTTGTCTACCGTTTTTTCCCCCTTTATTTGCATAATTTCTTTAGGTTATATTTCCAAGTAGAATTAACTGAGTCAAGAATAAGGCAGAGTTTATGGTTATTTATATATTAGCAAATTACTTCTTAAAAGAAATATGTGACAAAGGGACTTCCAAAACTGGCAAAGTCCTTGGCTTAATGAGGCAGGCAATGGTGGCAGAGCAGGCAGGGGAGAAGGAAAAAAGTATGAAGCGCCTTTTTTTCTATAACTTTTTGACTAGCTCATTTGTGGAGTCAAGCCATTAGTAATTATATATCAAGCTGTCTAGGATATGACAAGTCGAGTGTTAGGAATTAGAAGAGACCGAAAAACGAGGACATAATTCTTTCACTGAAGAGACTTATAATCCACTTGGAGTCACAACACACATCCACTGAGGAATGGGATGATAATATGAAGCAGTAGTATTTTTTTTCCATCTTACTTGAAATGGTTTAGGCTGTTGAGATATGGGCATTCAGAGAAAGAAGAAAGATGTATTGAGTAGAGTGGAAAGGAAATACTTTGGAAAGAAGGTGGAAGTGGAATTGGGCTTTGAAAAGAGACAGGATTTGAGGAGGAGTAATAAGGGAATCTCAAGCTGGAGGAGTACCACGAGCAGGGACACTGAGCCATGTATGCTTACTGTGGAGGCTTGCCTGATAATGTTGAACCCAGATTCCATCATTTACTAACATTTGGGCCAATTCATTAATCACTCTTAGCCTCAATTTCCTTATCTGTAAAGTAAGGATAGTAATACCTTATAAGATTGTTATGAAGATAAAATTAATTTAGCAAAGCACCTTGTTTATGGAAAATGATCACAGGGTTGTTGGATTTTACAAATCCCGAGGACCATTCATGTTGCATTCTACGGGAAGTGATAATCCCTAGAGCCCTACTCCATAGAATGCAGTGTAAACTGTGCCCCCAGGGAACATAAAAATCATTCAGAAGAATTCAGTCCTAAAGTGATAGACACTAGGGTCACGAGCATGGGGGGGATGTGATATGTTTAGGAAGATTGGTATATAATGTGACCTGTAATTAAAGTGTAGATAGAAGGCTATGGAAGTAGATATGAAGACAAATGAATAGGTATGGGATTTCAAATGAAAAATCAGTTGGACTTGTGATTGACTGGGAATAGGGTTGGATCAAAGATGACTCCAAGTTTTTGAGCCTAAATCACTAGATACAATTGTGGTGCCATTCACAAAGCTAGGAAAATTGGGAAGAATGAGCCTTTTGAGAGAAAAGATTTAGTATGGCTTATGAGCATGTTGAATTTTATGTGAGAAGAGGATATATGATTGTAAATGTATATAAAAAGCAATTGGATTGCTGTATTTCCAAATCTTTTGAAACAGTGAATAGACTAAGTACATCACTGAGTGTAAGTAGAAAAAAATAATCACATAGATTTTTTTTTAATTACAAAAGGCATTAGACTCTACTTAACCTACCAGAATAGACCTCTATTTTCCAAAAATTTCAATACACCTTCTTTGAAATATGAGTGTTAAGGCAAGCTAGAGACATATAGTAGTGGAGGTTTTGCTGTCAGGTGATGAAGTCAACCCGAGGGAGGCTGGAATGAAGCCCTCAGTTCCTTTGTGCCCAAGTCAGAAATCAGAAGGACAGAAATGGGGTTAGTATGAGTTTTGTGGAGTATTAGGGTTTCTTTTTGCCATGCAGTATCCAGATAGTACGAATTCCTAGAAACTCACCTTGCCACTGTATTTGCTAACCATTCTGGGATTGTAGGGATTTTATGCATTTGAGCGAGTTTATTCGAATTTTGGTAATGCTTTTACCTTAAGCTTTTCTTTAAGAAAGGCATGATAGCCTCTGAGAAGAGGCATTTCAAGAGGAGAGAAGAGCTTTCAAAGTCTTCCGTTCACACCAAGACTTAGAACCAATGTTAATTGTTAATAGAATTCTTCTTTTTTCCTATTCTAGTAAGTGATTTGAACGTAAAGTTTTTCTAAAAACAGCAAAAACTGTACTCTCTTAAATAGTTTTCTACCAGATTATGTTTTATTTCTTTAATATTATTTTCATTAGAGGACGTTGCAACCCGCAAAGTAAACTTTGTATTGTATAGTAAGGTTAAGGCTATATTTGCATTGTTAATCTGTGTCCCAGGGTCTGACCTCAAATGTAATGGTACCTTTTCAGAGGGTTGGAGAACATTATCTAATCAAGACCTCTTAGGTTTTTTCCTCAACATTTCTCAGATGAATAATTATTAGATTTGTTATCCATGTGTAGAGAGGAGGATGATCAACTTTTCTCCCTGTTTATGATGAGTAAACGTTGGCAACTATACTTAAACTATGTTGTGCAACTGATTTAGGGTTGATAACAGGAGATGCTTCCTGACAGTCCTACTAGCCATTGAAAAGGGGAGTTGAGAAAGCCTCTTCTCAAGGTTGTAAAAACAAGTAATTCTGATTTACACAAACAGTAGTTGTCTGTGTGATCTTAACATATATAAAAAAGAAAATACAGGAGTATTTCTTGCACAGAGAGACAGTGACAGAAAAGAGACTTTTATTCTCAATAGAAATTAGTAAACATTTATAACACTAGACTTTTGCTTTGTTTTGCATTAAGGAACCCGAAGAAATAAATGCAGATGATGAGGTGGAGGATACATGTGACAACAAGGAGGATGACCTGGGAGCAGTGGAAGAGCAGCGCAGTGTCATCCTCCATCTCTTGTCACAGCTTAAGCTGGGCATGGATTTAACAAGAGTGAGTAATGGGTTAAACTGGCTGTGGAGATTGTTGGGGCAGGACTATACCTGTAATTGTTAATGTTGTCAGGGCTTTTTGTTCTTTTACATTGTTGTTATTTTGTGTGTGTGTGAGGAAGATCGGCCTTGAGCTAACATCTGTTGACAATCTTCCTCTTTTTCTTGAAGAAGATTGTCACTGAACTAACATCTGTAGCCTTGCTTACTTTAAAAATGTTATCTGGGGGCTGGCCCGGTGGCACAGTAGTTAAATTCACATGTTCTGCTTTGGTGGCCCCGGGTTTGCTGGTTCAGATCCCGGGTGTGGACCTACACACCACTTGTCAAGCCACGCTGTGGTAAGCGTCCCACTTATAAAGTAAAGGAAAATGGGCACGGATGTTAGCTCAGGGCCAGTCTTCCTCAGCAAAAGAGAGGAGGATTAGCAGCAGATGTTAGCTCAGGGCCAATCATCTTCTTCTTCTTCAAAAAAGGATGATCTGAATTAACTAGGTGGTGGGAATCCTTTCACAATGTATAGTATATCAAATCACCACAACATACACTTTAAATATCTTGCAGTTTTATTTGTCAGTTATACCTCAGTAAAACTAGAAAAAAAAAAAGTGTGGTCTGAAGACCAGTAGCGTCATCATCACCTATGAACATGTTAGAAATTCAGAATCTCAGCCCTCTATTTCAAACTTAGAAGACCAGAACCTGCATTTTGATAAGATCCCCATGCAGTTCATATGTACATTAAAGTTTGAGAAGCACTTGTTTATCGTTTTTAATTTTAGGCCAGTTTTCTCCATTCCCGGTTTATTTAATTTCTGTGCCTTAATTTGTTTTAACAGTTAATCCATGACGTTAATTTAAAAAGCATATCAGATTTAAAACCTATATATGTCAAATGTTACCACTGTGGGATTATGTACTTTGAGTTACTGTTGACACTACTGTGCATTGGTATAGGATTGCAAAATTGACTTTAGGAGAATTGTTTCAAATTGAGGGTTTTGATGCCATTGAAGGCGATGAAAGTGTAGATTAAAGGTGGTTTGATTCCAGTGAATTGTTCACTTGAAAACATAAACAGAAAGCATTTTGCCTTTAGAATTTACTTTGAAGCATTTCAAAATCAAAAACACCTTTCTTTACTCAACTTATGATGATTATAGGCGGGTTTAGAAGTAAATAGACTAAATTAAAAGCCTACTAAAGAAGCAGACATTTTAGGAATTAATAAAGAAATCCATTAACCTTTCCTCTTTCATCTAACCTTAGTATTTCAACTGGGTATCATGTCTATTCTAGAAATCTTCATATTAGTGGTGCAGAAAAGACTATTAGTTATAAAATCAGTTAAAATGAATAATGATATGAGGGGTTTGTTGGTTATTATGGTGTTTGCTTTTCCTTAGTAGATTTAGCTTTATAAGGCATAAGAGCAGTGTTGGAGTTTATGAGGCATAGAACATTTGAAAAGAATGTGCTTTGATAGTAATCCAGATGGCAAAGCTCTCTCTTGGCATGAATAACTATATATGAAAAACTTTCCCCACATTTGTTCTTTGTTAATTAAAAAGATATGTGTATATATATGTTTTTTATATTTATATATAAAATCATTAACATTGGGGCTGGCCCCGTGTCCCAGTGGTTAAGTGCACGTGGTCCGCTGCAGCGGCTCAGGGTTTCGCTGCTTCGGATCCTGGCCATTGACGTGGCACTGCTCATCAGGCCTCGCTGAGGCGGCGTCCCACATGTCACAACTAGAAGGACCCACAACTAAAATATACAACAATGTACTGGGGGGATTTGGGGAGAAAAAGCAGAATGGAAAAAAATTTTTTTTTTAATTATAAACATCAACCAACCACAAATTATAAACATTCACATAACATTGAAAAGAGTGCTGCTTTTTGAACAACATTAAAGAACCTGGTGACTAAACTGCAGTCACATCTACCTCCTATCCATCAAGAACACTGATACAACACGTATTTATTGAGCCCCCCCTTATATTCCAGACACTGTGCTGAGTGCAGGAACTATAACAACTAGAAGGTAACCATGGTCCTAGCCTGTGTGTTGTAAATAAGTAATATATGTGTTCCCCACTGTTCATTTTGCTCCTTTTTAAATAATACTATGAATTTAGTATAATTAAAGACCTCACGGAAAGTTTTGGAAAACAGAAGGAAAAAATCTCCTATAATTTCACCACTCTAACAACACGACTCTCACTTTTGAGAATCCCTTCCAGTCTTTCTTCAGATAACCATAGTTTATATCCAATTTTGTTATATTTCCTTTTCTCAGTTAATATCTTTGTGAAATGTATTATGCATGCAGAAGACTGAATAGAATGCATATAAACAGATGGAAGAACACTGGTAAAACACATACCTGTGTACCTACCTCTCAGATTAACTTATAGAACATTGCCAGAACTTGGAAGCTCTGTGAGTGCCCCTCCTGGTTGTAGTCCCCTACTGTTTCCTAGATGTACCCACTTACTTGACTTTTGTGTTAATCATCCCCCTACTTTTCTTCATAATTTTACCACCTGTATATGTACCCCATAACAATGTGTTATTTAGTTTAGAAAAAGTGATAGCCAGCACATGTTTAGCTATATAAGGAAAGGGCTATAATGCCTTTCAGAGAAGAAGGCTCCCAGGGGAAGGTAAATTAAACAGTCTCTGGCTTCAGCTTCTTATAAATTACTGAGAAAGTTTAAAAGAACCATTTCTGAGGAAATCAGAAGGCAAAATTGTGAGTGAGTCCTGTGAAATATACAGCTCACAGTTAAAGCATTTGGTGTGAGCTGGATGCTGGACATCCAGGAGGAACGTGGGCAGGGGGAGTGAGCTGCTCAGTGTTCTCTGCTGCTGAGGTTCCGAACTGTGACCTAGCCCCAACTCTCAGGAGTAGATTGAAGCCAGAACGCATCTGTGGGTGAAATGGTCTGTGGGTGAAACAGTCTGTGGGTGAAATGAGTGTCTTCGGCCAATCCAGACAGCAGAGCGTGGAGAGGAGAATAGGCACCTCATCAGCAGAGGGTCAACACAAGCCAAATACAGATACAGTTGAAACCAGTTTCACTAGGGCATTCTAGCCTCAGGTTTAAAAAGATGATCTCAATGGCAGCATGAAGCACGTAGATGATAGTCTTCCACCTGTCTGGGTCTTGAATCACGTCATTCTAATCTGGGTCATTTCCCTGTGTCTGCTGTACAACTTTCTTCCTGGGATGGCCTTTCATTGTCCTCCTGGCGTTTCCTTTACCTTTCTCCTGTGCTGAATCTGTTTCCTGATTCCTCGCTTCTTTTTTGTTGCCTCTCATTTTGATGGAGCACATTCTCCTTTCCCTTCTGAGAAAGATCTGTCGGAGGCAAAATGCGAAAATGTATGTCAGAAATGTCTTTATTTTGCTCTCATATTTGATTGCTAGTTTGGATAGAATTTCTAACTTATAGTTAATTTTCCTTTAGAACATTGCCTCCTTGCTGTAGGGTTTTAGTGAAAAGACTGATGTCATTCTAATTCCTCATCTTCTGTTTGTGACCTGTTTTGCTTGTTTTTGGAGTCTTTTCTTTGTCCCCAGAAGTCTGAAATTTCACAGTGACGTATCTTGGATAGGATTCTTTTTTCTTTTCTTTTTCCTTTTTCTCCCCAAAGTCCCCTGGTACATAGTTGTGTATTTTTAGTTGTGGGTCCTTCTAGTTGTGGCATGTGGGACTCTGCCTTAGCATGGCCTGATGAGTGGTGCCTTGTCTGCACCCAGGATCTGAACCAGTGAAACCCTGGGCCACCCAAGCGGAGCGCACAAACTTAACCACTCGGCCACGGGGCCGGCCCTGAGGATTCTTTTTATCCATTGTCTCTGGGCACTTGGTGGGCCTTTTCAGTAAGACAACACATACTTTTCAGTTCTCTGAATGTTTCTTGAATTTTTTCATTGACAATTTTCTATTTTTTCCTGTTCTCTCTGAAATCCTTATTACATAGACATTGAACTTCCTTGTCTGGTCCTCTATTTTTCTCTTCTGTCTCTCTTCTATGTTGTAGGAGATTTCCTCACCTTTATTTTCTAACCTTTCTCTTGATTTTTAGTTTTTGCTGTCATATTTTAAAATTTTCTTTTTCAAAAAGCATCCTTGTTTCATGTATGTAATATCTTCTCAATTCTCTGAAGATATTAATTATTATTTTTAAGTTTTTTCCCCTCCCTCCAGTGAGGTTTCTGTTTCCTCCAACTCTGTTTCTTTGTTTTGGTCTTTAAATTCCTAATTAGAGGTTTTCTCAGAGATCAGGTATTTCTTGGATTTCTGTGCATGAGTAAGTGTAGGGGAACTAAAAACCTGATTTTAAGTTTTGAACATATGGGTGGGGCCTATGCTTTTCAGTGTTGAGTAATCTAGATTTGTTGGGGAACCTGGTGTCAGTATCATTAGATTTTTCCTCTAATGGGTTAGTCAAATTCCGCGAAAGGAATTCTTCTAATCTCCTGCTTGGTGAGTAAGCAACTAGGAGTTGTGGAGGAGAGGGCTGTGTGCAAGAGAATCTCAGCATCTAACATTTAATTCACATGGGGTGACTTCGTCCCCCTGTTATCAGTATGGTATCTACTCTCTTGGGAGTCCTTGACGTTCCCCAGACTAGAGAATAAGCCGCCTTAGTTCACTCTCCAGAGACTAAACTTCTTGATTTTGGCTGCGGTGCAAGAGGGACAGTTACCACAGTGCGGAGTTGGGGAGGGGGGTTATGGATCTAATTGCTTTGCACACAGATTTCACTCAGTTGTCTTTATTTTAGCGTTTCTCTAAACCCTCAGATCCAAAGGTACCTGGTACTGTCAGTTCCTGAGTCCTCTCAGGAATCTGTAAACCACTGCTTAAGAGTCATCTTTCTAGTTAACAACTCCCAAAATGTTACTGCTTTTTGTTAGCTTTCCTGATACCTCTAGGTTTGCCCTTATATGACATTTATTTATATAATTTTAATGGGATTTCAGTAGAAAGTGAAATTAAGATGTGTGTGTTCAATCCATCCTGAAATGAACCTGAAACATCAGTATCTTTTGTATCACTTATATCATCTTCATAACCATCTTTTTAAATGACTGTAATAGTCCATTAAATTAAAGTCCTGTATTTAAGTTAGCTAGAACTGTAGTTAAAAACATAGTTTGTTCATGGATGGACCTTGAGGGTATTATGTTAAACTAAATAAGCCAGATAGAGAAAGACAAACTCTGTATGATTCCACTCACATGTGGAAGATAAACAAACACATGGACACAGAGAACAGATTAGTGGTTACCAGGGGAAAGGGGAGTGGCGGGTGGGCACAAAGGGTGAAGTGGTGCATCTATAATATGACTGACAAAAAATAATGTACAACTGAAATCTCACAAGGTTGTAAACTATCATAACCTCGCTAAAAAAAAATTTTTTTTAAATAGGTTGTTTTAATTTTATTTTCACATTCTTTTTTTTTCATTCATATTATTTCCTAAGACTAGCTTCCTGGTAGACTATTCACAAGGCTAAATGGATCTGAACATCTTCAGGCTCTTGAAAAATATTGCCAGATTGTTTTCTCAAAGAGTTGAACCAGTTTGCAGTGCCTCTCCAAGTCTGCTTTAAATAAAACAGTCAGTCTTCCTTACCTTACCTGGCTTTACGTGGCAAAAGTTCTCTTCTTGGAAATAGTTCTCTTGTGCTTAAAATTAAATGTAGGTTAGAAATTTTGCTTTGGTTAGTGATCCTCTTTATTCTCAGGGAATGGCATTTATTTCCTCTTCTCATACCTCGTATCATGATCAATTTATTTTTAAAGTAGGAGAAGAAGAAAAGCATGGGTAGCATTTACTTTGAGTTTTACCACCATTTCCCTCATAACACTTTTATTCATTCCAAGGAGTTTGGGGATTTAAAAAAAATTTCTTGGGGCCGGCCCGGTGGCATAGCAGTTAGGTGTGCATGTTCTGCTTCTCAGCGGCTTGGGGTTTGCCAGTTCGGATCCCGGGTGCAGACATGGCACCGCTTGGCAAAAGCCATGCTGTGGTAGGCGTCCCACATATAACGTAGAGGAAGATGAGCATGGATGTTAGCTCAGGGCCAGTCTTCCTCAGCAAAAAGAGGAGGATTGACAGTAATTAGCTCAGAGCTAATCTTCCTCAAAAAAAAAAAAAATTTCTTTTACCTGACCCTCTTGAAGGCCTGAATTGGTATTTAATTTTAACCACCTGGCTGTCATTTCCTTTCAAGCATGCTTATTTTTTAATGAGACCGTACTTTTCTTTTGTGACTTTGTTTTTACTATCCATCTAGAATGAAATGTGTTCAGAGAGATAAGAATAGTTATCTACTGATATATACATGGATTAAAGTTTTCCTCTTTGGTTAATTTTGTCATTGTTGTTGTTTTAGGTGGTGCTTCCTACGTTTATCCTAGAGAAGCGTTCCTTGCTGGAAATGTATGCAGACTTTATGTCTCATCCAGACCTATTTATAGCCATCACTAATGGAGCCACAGCTGAGGACAGAATGATTCGTTTTGTTGAGTACTACCTTACCTCATTTCATGAAGGCCGTAAGGGAGCCATTGCTAAGAAACCGTACAATCCTATCATTGGAGAAACATTTCACTGTTCCTGGAGGATGCCAAAAAGCGAGATAGCATCCAGTGTTATTAGCAGCTCTTCCACCCAGGCAATCACAAATCACGCTCCTGTGTCAGAGGAGGCTTTGAGCCAGGTGGGATCAGACTGCTATACAGTCAGATTCGTCGCTGAGCAGGTTTCCCATCATCCTCCAGTCTCAGGATTTTATGCAGAATGTGCAGAGAGGAAGATGTGTGTAAATGCCCATGTCTGGACTAAGAGCAAATTCTTAGGCATGTCGATAGGCGTGACAATGGTTGGAGAAGGTAAGTAGAAAAATTGTTCTCCAATTTTTAATATCAAACTACAGTCTTAAATTTTGGGAAGCTAGATAAATATTACTTATAAATTTGAAATGTTATGTGTACTACTTTTTTGTTCCAATTCCTAGTGTGTCCCAGAAGGCTGGGGGTGGTGGGAGCATACCTATGAACAAATATAAATTCTCTTTTTAAATGATTTTTTTCTGATTTTAAATATAAAATGTTTTTATTGTAGAAAATTTAGAAAACTTAGAGAAATATCAAGGAGAAAATAAAGCATCTCTAATCCCCCTGTCCAGAGATGGATAAATTTAGCTAGAATTTAGTATTTTTTCTGTGTGTGCATGTTCAGACTTTTATTTTTGTTTTCTCAAATTAGGATTAATTCCCTCTCTATAATTTGTGTCCTGCTTTTTTGCGCTAAATATTCATTTTCTCATGTCATTGATAATACTTGAAAACATGTTTTAATGACTGCATAATATCCTATGAACTGGGATATTTACTATCTTTTAACTATTTACTCTATTTGAACATTGAAGTTGTTTCCATATTTTCATTTTTATAAAAACCACTCAAGAAATATCTTCTAGGTAAATCTTTATCTACATCTTTTGTATTTCCTGAGGAGATATACATGGAGTATTTTAAAATACGTTGCCACACTTTAATTCTACTTCAGGAAAAGGTCATGAAAAAATAATTTAAGGAAATACAGTGTTTTTTGGCCAAGAAGATGCAAAAAATCAAGAACAAAAAAAGCCTCCACAGAAATCATAGCAGAGTTAATGAAAATACAATGGTGGAAAACCCATTTTAATATTACAGGCAGACTCTTCTGTGTAGCATAATTGGTTCTGATTGTAAACTTACATTGTAAGCACAGCGTAATAAGCCTGTGACGCTGACATTTTGAGATTATGTTGTTGTAGCTGTCAGGAAAATACTTTATCCTCCTTTTCAGTTTTCCCCATTTTTAAGATCTGTTGTGATAATTTCCAAATAATGTCTCAAGCTAATCAAAACTTTCATAACATATAAAGTACTCGTGTTTTATCAGTTAGAAAAAAAATTGCCACCTTGAGTTACAAGCTCCATAACATTAGCCCTAGGATCTTCATCAATCAATTTATTTATTTTTTAAATGAAAAAACTGAAGTTTAGAGGTGGTGGGACATATTCAGGATCACAAAGGTTAAAGCATAGACAGATTGAGAACCTCATTCTTTGACATGCTCTCCCCGACAACAGTTACTCTTATCAATTCATATAACAGAAAGAATCTGATAATGGTAGCCTCTCCTACTCCAAGAAAGGAAATACCTCCAAAAATAAGGAGAAGCATTAATATCTTAACCATGCATTAATCATGAAGGAGGTATAAAATCATTAATTTTTGATTATTTAAGTGCTAATTATATGTTTATGGATTGTCTTTTAGAGATTAAATTGCTATTGGTACCCTCAACAGAAAGTAAATAAAATCAGTGAATGGAACGTAAGACAATTTATTTTGCTATTAGCAATCTTGTTTTTTATTTATTAGTAGGGGGAAATTCTGTTTAATGATAAATGAGATTTTAGAATTCTTTGAATCTCAGTTATCCTAACTAGTCGTTTATCGTGTACATTCAAAACTGGCTGTGTATGTCTTCGGATTTTAAATTCTGTGTGTGTGCTACTTATGTTAAATATATTCTTAGAAATCAAAGATCATAAACCCAGTTTATAAGATATTTTTTAAAAAATAATAAAAATATATCTTTTCCAACTTAGAATTAGTCAACAGTTATTATTAAGTACTTAAAATATACCTCAGTATGTTGTCTATATCTCTTCTGACAGCTCCCATTATATATAAATCTGTTACAGCCAGAATCATGTCCCTTATGAAATGGCTCAGTAATTCTTGATTTATTGTTACCCTTTGTGAAGACTGTTAAGGGTAATACAAAAAAAATAGTTGGTGTTGCTTTATGTAGACTACTTTAGAATCTGTTTATTTGCTTATCCTAAAAATTAGCTATATTAAAATATCATAATTCTTGCCCTTATTTGTGAACATTAAGAACAGAGTACTTAATGAACATTCATTAAGAGGGAGATTACCATAAGAGTTCAGACTAGTACATTTCCAGTTCAGTATTTGGTCTGATGGCGACCCAGGTAGTGAGCTTAGGTTAGTAATGTAGCTCAGATATCCTTAGTGTCTCTTAATTATCTAGTATAAATTAATTATTGATTAATATATTTTTTTTTTAAAGATTGGCACCTGAGCTAACAACTGTTGCTAATCTTCTCTTTTTTTTTTTTCTTCTTTTTCTCCCCAAATCCCCCCAGTACATAGTTGTATATTTTAGTTGTGGGTCCTTCTAGTTGTGGCATGTGGGATGCCACCTCAGCGTATCCTAATGACCGGTGCCATGTCTGCGCCCAGGATCCGAACTGGCAAAACCCTGGGCTGCCAAAGCGGAGTGTGTGAACTTAACCACTCGGCCATGGGGCTGGCCCCTGTAATTCTTTTTATATGTTTTTTAAAACCATCTTTGTTATGGGATTACTTAATATGGAACAAGCCCCGTTAGAATAATATTTGTTTGAAAACTACCACTTCTTATGTCTTGTAGCTTCACCCTAAATATTTCAGAATTTGGCAAACAAAATTATTATGATGATCATAATTTTTGTCATAGAATTAGGTTTTTTTTCTTCCTAACATGCATAGAATAGAGTAGAAAATACTTTTTTTTTATCAAGCTGTCTTGAGATTAATGTCTATGACTCTATAGCATTAGACATTTAGTTATTCCCAAACTGAGAAAGTTATTAGTACCTATTAATGATCAGACTTTAACCTGATGCAGTATAGCATGTCTTTAAACACTGACATAAGGTTTTACTTTATTTTTAGGAGTATTAGAGGGAACTCTTGAATTGTTCCCATTGTGACATTTTCTGCTCCCATGAACCCCAAAGGGATAGTTAGGTCATAGTGAAAGTAACCTTGATTCACTATTACCAGGAAAGGTTGTCAAATACAGTTGTAAATGAAGTTAATTTCATCCAAAATTAAGTGAAAATTAAGC
This sequence comes from Equus quagga, assembly GCF_021613505.1. Lineage (NCBI taxonomy): Eukaryota > Metazoa > Chordata > Mammalia > Perissodactyla > Equidae > Equus > Equus quagga. The sequence continues at coordinate 25,882,085 of NC_060270.1, read as the reverse complement.
AAAATAATGATGTTTATTCACTAGAGATGAGAAGAAATAATAGGATTTTTCATAACTGTCTTTTTTTTTGAGATATTAACCACCGTCATGTTTCACATTCAGGTGTCCTCAGTCTGTTGGAGCATGGAGAAGAGTATACATTTTCTCTGCCTTGTGCGTATGCCCGGTCAATTCTAACTGTTCCTTGGGTGGAACTGGGTGGCAAAGTCAGTGTCAACTGTGTAAAAACTGGGTATTCAGCCAGCATCACTTTTCATACGAAGCCATTTTATGGTGGCAAACTGCACCGGTAAGAACATTTTAATGATTCCTGGCTCTTATTCTACCAGTTTGATCTTATATTATAACTCCTTATTGTTTTTCTGCTTTGTTTTATGTGAATGGAGTTGAATTTTTATTTACATTTGTTTCTTGTTTAATATATTTCATCTTTCAAGGCATTCTGGAAATCATGATCTAGTTTTCAAAATAGTGACAGATCTATCTACTCTTGTAAAATTTTCCTGATAAAGTAGTTAACAAAATGTAGAATGGAATTCCTAACACAGGAACATGCAGTCTCTGGCCCAAGGTTTGCCTTTAAAGGAATTCAGACTTGAATGCAGACCTCAGTGGAGGCAGCTGTTGCTACAAGTTAGGGGGAAAATATATCTAATCACAAGAAATAGTTGAGGAAGCACAATGATAGAAGCCAGTCTTTAGGTACTAGTACTGATTGGTGCCTTTGTTTTAATCCCATCTAGGACTGGCCAGTGATTATACCCCCTTTTCAACTTGTTCGTCTCTTCGGCACTAGTCCAGATCATTCAAACTACGGAAGACAAGTTTTTCTAATAGGATCCTCAAGAGGAAACTAACTCTTTCCTTAAGCCCTTGATGTCTATTCTGACTGTCCCTGAAATAGAGATAGTTTTCTTTTTCTATAAACTTTTTATTGAAAAATAACACACACAGAAGTATACAGGTTGATATATTTTCACAAAGTGAAGATTTGAGCACTTTGATCTAGACATGGAACATTGCTAGCATCCCTGAGGCCCTCCTCATGCCCTGTTACAGTTACACACACACACACACACACACACACACAGGTTAACACACCCCTCCCGCTTAGGGTAGCCACTGTCCTGATTTCTAACACCATAGATTAGTTTTGTCTATTTTTGACTTCTATATAAATGGAGTCATACACTATGTACTCTTTCTTCTTAGACTTCTTTTGGTCAATATTATGTTTTTGAGATTCATCCATGTATACTTGCAGTTCATTCTCCTTAGTGAGGACTCTATTCCATTGTTTGACTATACCACAATTCATTTATTCATTCTAATGTTGATGGGCATTTGGGTAGTTTCCCACTTTGAGGCATTACAAATAGGGCTGCTGGAACACTGTTTGGTAAAGGTATATATGAATTTCTGTTGGGTAGATACCTAGGAGTGAAGTTACTGGGTCATAGGAGATGGAAGTTGAACTGAGGCAGATACTGCCAAACAGTTTTCTTTAGTGCTTATGCCAGAATACACTTCTCCAGCCGTGTATGAGACTTTCCATTGCGTATAGCTCTTTTACCTCTTCACTGGCCAGCTGGGACTCAACAATCTTTGAAGTGGAAAGATTGATTGGCTCCCAGGCATTGAGTAGGCCTTTAACAATACAGATTTCAAAACACTGAAGCAGAGAATTAAAAAAAAGAATACAGGGGCTGGCCCCGTGGCCGAGTGGTTAAGTTGGCGCATTCCACTTTGGCGGCCCAGGGTTTCGTTGGTTCGGATCCTGGGCGCGAACATGGCACTGCTCATCAGGCCATGCTGAGGTGGCATCCCATGTGCCACAACTGGAAGGACCCACAACTAAAAAAAATACAACTCTGTACCAGGGGACTTTGGGGAGAAAAAGGAAAAATAAAATCTTTAAAAAAAAAAGAATATAGTTCATCTAAGCAGAACCACTGGACATTGTCAAAACAGTCACCTTTTACCCTTAAAGAAGATATTAATTTAGTTCACACTTTGTTATATGTTCTTCTACTTATTTCCTCATCAGAGTAATCACAGGATTCAAACCTTGCAATTAGAAGGGACTTTGGAAGTCACTAGCCCAACATTTACTAAGTGCATAAATCCCTTTGCAACACATGCCTGATAACTGATTTGTTCAATCTGTGTTGGAACATTATTATTAGTACAGAACTCACAATGTGTGATGCCTCACACATTCCATTTTCAGACTCCCCCTATTTATATGAAGTTAGAGCTGAAATCTGCATCCTTGTAACATTCTTGCCTTGGTGAAACTGTTCCTCAGTGCATACACTTGAGTAGAATGCTTAAGGGAAGACAACTACAGTAATAAATTTTCCGAAATCCAGCACTTTTTATTGGCAGTGATATTGATGTACTTCTTAGTGGCATATGTTTTCTTTTCTCTTAAGTATTATTTTCTGGATAAAGAGACATGCAGCAATTTTAGTTGTCTTTTTTGAGTACTATTTCCGGTTCCTGAAACTTCATTCTGCGAGTGTGTGTGTGTGTGCATAAGTCTGTGTGTGTGCATGTACGTATGTGTGTGTGTTATTTGAAATCCTACAGCATTCGTGTTATGTATAAAAACATTTTTTTAAAAAACATGTTGTTTATACACAAACTAATTCTCTTGATTGATATGTCCTATTTCCCCAAAATGGCTGTAAGCTTTGTGACAGAACTGTACTGTTTGGGCCTTCCACTGCATCTATACAGTGCTGTGCGCATAGTAAGTGATCTGTAAAGCATTTTGGAAATATGGTTAAGTGTGAGTTTCTTTCTTCTTGGAGATAGAATCTAGTCCACTCTATCAAACTGTAGCTATTCCCAATGATTCTTTAATTTATTGCTGGTCAACTTCTTAGGTATGAAGCCTTGGATTTGATTTTTTGGATCTTCACACAATTAATATCCCCTTTCCTCCTCCAGGATAACCCTTCAGGTTTGAAAACAGCTCCTGTAGGCTGTCTTCATTTTTCTCTTCTCTGAGTTTAACATCTTTATTTCTTTCAACAGTCACTCTTAGTGACATGGAAAACTAGGATGGTTGTTTTGGTATTAACATGTTTTATTCAATGCCAGATAGTTGATAGTAACTGAAATGAAAATCCTAGAGCCACAGCCGCAAATCAGTAGCTATTAACAACATCGGTACCAGCTGCTAGGGCAGTGGGGCTCAGCCTATAAGGAAATACTGAAGCTTGTAAACACCAACATACATGGAAAGTTTGTGTTGGAATATTTAATTGTATCTAAGCTAAAAACCCAACACAAATTTTATGGTAACTTTTTTTTTTTACTTTTGAATTAAGTGTGCTTATCTATATATTCCTAGTCATTCCTTACCATTTGAATATATCTTTTAACCCTGCTATAAGAAAACAATATACTGTTTTGTGCCAGCTATTTTGTGCCATTTTCTGTTTTCCAGCTATCATTCAAAGATATTTTCCTCTTGGTGCCTAGTTTTGTAATGATAGCTTATAATAACTATGAAAACAGAAAATGGACTGTAAAGGGACCCAGAGGGTGATGGAAATCTTCAACAACTTGATATTGGTGGTAGTTGCACCATTACATGCGTTTATCAACACTAATAAACTGTACACTTAAAAGTGGGTGTATTATATGTAAATTTGCCTCAAAAAACCTGTAAAAATAGAAGAAATAGGAAGTGAGTAACTGATCACTAGTGATGAAATATTCGAGAAAATACTGGCCTTTTTACCCAATAAAATAGTCCATGCTTTTTGAAGACACAGATAATGATTTAGATTTTTCAGCAACAATATTTATTGCATACGTATTTTCATTTACTGATCTAGTCTTTGTCTTTCATTAATATTTCGTATGACAGAAGTCTGAACTATTGCCTCAGTTATGTAGTAAAGGGATCTTTATAGGGTTTCTTCTAATATGAATTGTCTAGTGTTTAATAAACTGAGAGTTCTACTTAAGGGCTTTTATACATAGAAATCTCTCCAGGGAGAGAGCTGTAAGGTTATAAGGTCTTTAATGAATGGTTACTGAAGACTTTGCTTCATTCATTATGTTCAAAGTGTTGTTCTCCAGCGTGAATTCTCACTTTTTCCAAGTTTGGCTCTATGAATAAAGGCTTTGCTACATTCATTTCATTCAACTTGTGTCTGCTGTATGAAGTCTCTAGTGCTCATCAAGAGACTTTCTTCTGTTAAGGACTTGTCCACATTCGTTACATGTATAGGATTTCTCCCCATTATTGTGTACACTAAGGCCAGAGCTCCAGCTGAAGGCTCTTCCATATTGATTACAGAAGTAGCATTTTCCTCTAGGAGTTTTCTGATGTCAGGTAGAAAATATCAGGTTTTCTGATATTGAGGTAGAGTTCTGGCTGAAGCCTTCACCACATTCATTAGTTTTAGAGTTTCTCTGCTGCGTGAATTTTCCTGTTTTAGCATCCAGGCTAAAACTTTGGCCAAGTATTCTCCCCCCATTAATTAGACATAGGTTGAATCAATGTGAATTCTCTCGTGTTTAAAAGGAAGAGCTCTGGCTGAAGTCTTGTCCACAACTACTATATATTTATAGGGTATTTCTCTAGTGTGAATTCTCTTGTGTTATGTAAGAGTGGAGTATTGACTAAAGGCTTTCCCACATAGATCACACTCATTCAGTTTCTGTTCAGTGTGGATTATTTCATGTTGTTTAAGGAGTGAATGACTATGGAGAGTTGCCTCACAGTGTTTGCCTTCATATGATTTTTCTCCAGTATGTTTTCTCTTGTGCCATTTGCAGTATGAATGATTAATAAAGGTTTTTCTCCAGTGTGAGTTCTTCCATGTCTATAATGGGTAAATAATGACGATAGGAGTTTTTGAAATTATTATTATTCATCAGAAGTTTTTTCTCCTCTGTGAACTTTCTTGGACTGATTAAGAGACAAGATCCTTTTTAAAGATTTCCCTCGTTTATTCCATCCATATGTTATCACATGTTGAGCTGATGTTGAGCTGTGAGTGAAAACTTTCCCATATTCATTGTGATTCAGAGGGTTCCTTTCCAGTATTAAATCTCTGCTCCTAATAAGGAAGAGGCTGTTAAAGCCTTGCCCACATATATTCATTTGTATTTATACATGTAAATTCTCTGATAGTCTTCAGTTAAAACCTTATTCCACATTTAGTACACATAGTGTTATGTCTCTTACATGTTCAAAATATTCTTCTTTTGTAACAGCTCAACTGTGTAGCTATTCTGATTAACTTTTAAGTCTTAACTTTGCTTCAAGCACTTAATATATGATTTACATTTATGCAAATGTCCCTTTATAAAAATTCAGATTATAGTTTTAAGCTCAGGTAAATTTTTTTCCCCCAAACACAAAATATTTAAACCTTTTCCTCAGCCAGTGCTTTATCTTGCTTTAGGTTAAAGTAATAAATATAAATTGTAACAATTTATCATATTCTCAGGACTATCTTTGTGTGGAGAATCAGAATTCATCTCCCAAATCTTAACCATTGCCGTGACATTTAGGTTGTTGCTTGCTGCAAATTTCCTGCATAGAAATGTTCTCTTGATTTAAGTCCCTCTCCAGTACTTAGACTTGTGCCTTTAGGATATCCTCTTTCTTCTCTTCATAGCTCTTCTTGCTCCAATAAGGAAATCGTATGTTTTTCAGAGCTGATGCCTCACTGAGACTAGATTACTCACATTCTTCAGTATCACAACTCTGTTTAAGTTTCTCTAATGCTCAGAGTACTCACCCTTCCTGATGAAGTCCATACCCACATCCTTGTTAAGAACCCAGTTGTCATCTGTCTCAGTCTGTATTCCTTGCTAGGAGCAGGCAGATCACTAAGCAAGCAGAGTGGAGATAGACTGAGGAGCCCGAGGCCCATCCATGGCTGAATCTCCAAGGGCTAGAGAGTGGATCTGCAGGATTAGGATGCATGGTGGCCAGTCGGGGAGAAGGTGGCCAATTTCATAATGCCTTTTCCCCGCTATGTAGTTTTCACAACCTTTCCCGTACAAAAAAGTTTTCATTTATTTAACTACTTTGTATCTACAGTTTTCTTGAGATAGAATCTCTGTTTTAAGAGTTGAGAGGGACTTTAAAAGGATGGGACATACTCAGGCTTCCTTTCATAATAGATTTAACGTTACCATTGTATTTATCCTTAGTGACTTTTTTTTTTTTTTTTACAAATTTGATCTTTATTCTGAAGACCTTGGGGAGCCAATTAAGATTTTATGCATAGAAGTGATATATTTTATTAATTTTGCTTATTTTTATCTTTCGTTTTGAAATAATTTTTTTTACAGTAGAGTTATAAAAACTCTCATCTACCCTTTGCCTATATTTCCCAATTGTTAACATTTTGCTTCATTAGCTTTTTCAAAATCTCTTTCTCTCTCTAGACACACATACTTTGTTATTATTATGATTCCTGAAACATTTCAGAGTTAAAGACATCATGACACTTTACCCCAAAATATTTTAGCCTGAATTTTCTAAGAACAAGGAAATTCTCTCACATAATCACTGAACAGTCATCAAATTCAGGAAATGTAACATTGATATAATACTGTTATCTAATGTACAGTCCATATTTAATTTTGTCAGTTTTCCCAATAATTAGCAGTATTTTTTCTCTTGATCCAAGATCATGTATTACATTAATTGTTATGTCTCTTTAGTCTTCTGGGCTATTTCCTCAGTCTTTCGTTGTCTCTTATGACATTGACATTTTTGAAGAATATAGGTTGATTTTATAGACTGCTTCTCCATTTGCGTTTGTTTTTTTGAGGTTTTGACAAGAATACATTATAAGCAGTTTTGCACCTGGAACTGATTTATTTTATTTTATTTTTTTGCTGAGGAAGATTGACCCTGAGTTAACATCTGTTGCCAATCTTCTTCTTTTTGCTTGAGGAAGATTTGCCCTGAGCTAACATCTGTGCCAGTCTTCCTCTATTTTGTATGTGGGTCACCACAGAGTGTGGCCGCCAACAAGTGGTATAGGTCTGCACTCGGGAACCAAACCTGGGGTGCTGAAGTGGAGCACGCCAAACTTAACCACTAGGCCATGGGGCCAGCCCCTGGAAGTGATATATTTTAAATCTGTATTTTAAAAAAGATCAATCTGGTGGCAGGTGAAGAATGGACTTGGGGCGCAGTTCGGCATTCAGAATTGACAGACTGCAAGGAATAACTGATAGGACGTAGAGGAGTTAAGGGGCATCTAAGATAACTTTGGATGATGTCCTAGTTATCTACTGCTGGTGATAAACCCCTCTAAAACTTAGCGCTTAAAACAGCTGTTTATTATTCTCTTTCCCAGTTCTGTGGATTGACCAGGCTCAGCTGGGTGATTCTCACATGGTGTCTTTCATGTGGTTGTAGTGGGATGTTGGTTGAGGCTTCAGTCATCCAGGGCCTTGACGTAGCTCTATATCCAAGGTAGCTCACTCAGGCGGGAGGCAGTAGATCTGGGTGTTGACCTGGAGCTCAGCTGGAGCTGTCATTCAGAAGGCCTGCATGTGGCCCTCACACATGGCCCGGACTTCTTCCGTCTTGGCAGCTGGATTCCTAGAGGGAGCATCCAAAGCAAGCATTCTAAAAACCTTCCTGGCTTTTGATACCTGGTTTTCATACTTTGACTTTTTAAAGACTCCTAATAATTTCAGATTTCTTACTTTTGTTAATCAGTCATTATATTTGCCATCTTGTTTGTTTGAATTTCTTACTTAAATTGGCTTCTTTTCCCTCCATACTCTTTAGTATCCACAAGGCCGCACTCACTGGGTCTTCTCGTTACTTGGAAGTGTAACACTTTTCTCTAACACAGTCTCTCTCTCTCTCTCTCTCTCTCCTTTGCGTTCACATCTCTTCCCATAACTCAAGGGATGCTTTTGGCTGACTCCAAAGTTTCCTCATTTTTTCCATTCTGATCTCCCTTAAGACCAATGGTTTCACCTAATTTCTCACTTACAAGATTCCTATTAGAAACAGACTTCTCTATTCTTGACATTTTTCTTCTTTGATTTTACAGAATATTATAACAAAGGCCTTCTTTTATCCCTTTATTAATGGCCTTGTCTCCCTCCTCAGGCAGCCTAGTTTTTCCTGCTATCTGCAATCAGAGCAGACACAGTATCTGCTGTCTGCATTTGCTATAAATGTATTATCTTCCACTTGTCTTCTCTTACTCCCTCATTTTCCACAGCTATCTATGATGCAGCCAAGCAAGGCTGCTTAACTATTCCTCATGCTCATGTCCATCTCCTGATCCCATTTTCCACACACGCATATATATATTTTATATATATTTATATATATTTATATATATATATATATATCTCTCATCATTATCATCCTAAAGTGAGGTAGGAATTATCTATATAGATAAATAAATATAGCACTATATCTGTCTATATAATGGTATGATAGAAAGATTATGCTAACTATCTGAGTGACACACTTTTCTGCATATTGGAGCTACAGAGTAGAAAAAAGACTATCTCTGCCTTCAGGAAGCTTTCAGTCTAGTGTTAGAATCCAGGGCCCTATCTTTGGAAAGCATTTGCAAGTCTTTTAGGAAAAACTCACATATAATAGTTAAAAATAAAGTCTGTAATTTTATAATAACCATAATGATGGAAAAGGGCAATAATGCTGTAAAGCCAGGATTAAGTAATTACTATACCTGAAAATAAAATTTAGTTCTGACTTATCTGTTAAAGTAAAAAAGAATCATGATGCTCAAGATACTTCTCATTGTCTGATAAAGGAAGCCTGTCACTTTTTCAAGAGAGACAAGCTATTTTCCTGGTATTAAATTCTAAAGGGATTTGTTGTAGGTTTCTTTATATAGTGGTATTGAGTAACATTATGGACAACATTTTCTTTAGTATTTGTGCATAAAATGTAAGTATCCTTCTTATGAGTATTTCTTATATATATCAATGAAACCTAAAGCTAAAATCTTAACTTTCAATCAATGAAAGCTTTCTATATGAAGGCAAGTTAATAAATCTAGTGATTTTCTGGTATTCCAAATAGCTATAGAGACAGGGTCTAGACAATCTAACAAGCCAATTTGATGTCAAGTTTTTAGAAAGTGAGAGAGCAAATACCTTATCAATTATCCCCATTTTAGAGATGAGTAGGATGACAACTTAAGATTTAGCTCTTTGGTAAGTGTCTTAAGGGCAGCATATTCTGTTATTGGTTGATGCGTGATCTAGATGTGTGTGCTTGAGCTATTTAGATATTCATTTACTTATTATCTGTGATTGCTTTCATGCTACAATGACAGATGTTAAGTAGTTGTGACAGAGACAATCTGGCCCCATGAATCCTAAGATATTTACTTTCTGGTCCTTTGCAGAAGTTTGCCAACCCTTCATTAGACCGTTATGATGAATTATTATATGCAAAATGAGGCGAGGCCCTTCTTCCTCCTTGTGTTCCGTTTGCAAGTTCCTCATGGCCTACCTCTAGTATGTGTGCTTCTTTTTCCCTGCCCCAGTTCTCTTCACACTGCTCTTGCAGTGTAGCTGCACTAAGCAGCAGGGACCCCATGTGACCCAGTGTGCATCAACAGAGACCCAGGGTTTACTTGTCGAGTGGAAAGGCATGTGGGAGATAAGGATAACTTGAGAGATTGTGCTGTGGCAGTAAAAGAGAGATCAAATGAGGAACAGATTATTGTTCCTTAGTTCTTGGAGTATAGCTCTAGGTATGTGTGGATGGAGGAGGGAAGAGATAAGTGTTCCGTGTCATCTCCTCATATCCTGTTTGGTTAGAGATAAATTTTTAAGAAAGGGAACAATGTTGGCAAATGGAATCAGAGAGGAAACATGAACATCATAAGAAACATTCAGTCAGGCAAGAAACCCTTAGCAGTGGAATTAAGTTCATATGCTTTGAAATATAACCCAGAGTTCCCACCTTTACTGTAATCAAGCAGCCTTGTAGTCATGGTGTTCTTTGTATCCAGTGAGCTATAGTTACACCTAACTTTTGATTTTGGATGTTTGGTTTGCTCTTGGATTCCAAACTCCTGTACACCTTGATCTCTAAGATCTAGTTCATAGGTCATTTGCTTATTGGCCCCTACACCTCTGCCTTGAGCTCTGGGTTTGCAGACCTTTAACTTCTGATTAAAAGCTGTGGGCTCCCTAAATTCAACTATGTCCCTCTGGTTCCCAGGCCCTTGACTTATACCTGACATATGCTACCTAGGGTTCCTGAGCTGTCACATGACCCTCTGGGCTTTGGTCCTTTGAATTCCCTTTTGAATCCAGATAAACCATAATCCCTGGCACACTGGTTAGACCCTGACATTTGCCCACTGGTCTCTGAGTACTGAACCTCTATCTAATCTGACCCTGTTATTGTTTCCTACAATGAACAGAAAATACTTCATTGAAAATAGTTAGACCTGTTCCTATTCCAACTTTCATTTGAGCTGCATCCTACCTGTCAATAAACCAGCCAGATAACTCTTCATTAAACTTTCAACAACAGTAGTGTTTGAGTCCTAAGTTCTGTGTTGATAATAATGTTTTGCATACCAGTACTCTTCTAATTTTTCTATTTCACCAAGAGAATTTAAAAATTTTCAACTTTTCTATTTTTCTACTCATTGATTTGTCTGGTCTCTATATTTAATTTAAAATTAGGCTTGCGCAGTTTTATAAAGAATTGATATATCCATAACTCAAAATATAATGACTACGAACTTTTAAATAAATTGACCTAGTTAAAAAGAAAGTCAGATTGTAATGTTGTAACATTTTTAGACTACAATAAAAAAGAAATGTTAATATTTTTCATATTTCTACTTAGTTTTAATATTATGATAATTTTGTTTGTAGCAAGCATTTTATGATAATTTATGGTGATTTAGTCTCTGGTTTGATTCCCAGTATTCTTTCTAAAGATTAAAATTGATGTTATTTGAAAAAATGCTAATTAAAAAAATTATCTAGTAAGCTGTCATGGGATTTATAAAGAGTCTGACTTTGCCATTGACGAATTGAAGTGAACTGTTTAACCAGTTTGAACAGAATTTACAAGGAGCATTCTTGGGTTTCAGAATCCTAAGAAACAAACCTAATATCACTTATTGCACTCAGAGCATGTCTTTATTTTCTACCTGCCTCCAGGGTTACAGGTGAAGTAAAACACAACATCACCAACACTGTGGTATGCAGAGTGCAAGGGGAATGGAATAGTGTTCTTGAGTTCACGTATAGCAATGGAGAGACGAAGTATGTGGACTTGACTAAATTGTCAGTGACAAAGAAAAGAGTAAGACCTCTGGAGAAACAAGATCCATTTGAATCCAGGTATGTCATCCTCCCATCCACCCAGAAAAGAGTCAGAAGCTATGGATCTTAATCTAAGCCTTTTCACTAACTTGCAACCTTGGGTAAGTCACTCCACAACTTTACACCAGCTTCCTCATGTGTAAATTGAAAGGGTTGGTCTGGTCTGATGCTCTTAAACCCATTATCAGCTATGACCTTATATGATACACAGTCACATTTTAGTAAAAATCAAACATTTGTAAACTTGGCAAAAGTGTTAAAATTTAACAGTCAAAAGATTACTATCCTTATCATAAAAACTCTTACAAATTATTAACAAAAGGACAGGTGCCCCAATAGAAAAATGAGCAAAGGATATAAGGATGTAGTTCACAAAAATACGGGGAAAAAATGCCCACTGAAAAAATGAAAAGTTGTTCAGTGTAATTAGAATTCAAAGAAATACAAATTAGTTAATAAGACAAATTGTTTTTAAAATACTCTTTTGAGGAAAACTATGAGCTAATAGACGTTTTGATACTGCGAGTTAGTATCAAAGGATATCCTCTGATCAAATATCAGAGGATATTTTGGCAATATATGTCATAGGCCTTTAAAAGTCAATGAGGAGGATCTGTATGTGTTGATAAGGTTAGTCTCCAAATGTGTTTACAGTGGTGCTTCTGGAGAGGAGTACTGCAGTCTGGGAAGCAAAAAGGCGCACTTTTCATAGAATGCCCTTGTGTACTGTTTAAATTTTCTATCACATGGAAGTATTGCTGTATCAATTTTTTAAAAAGAGTACAAGGAAAGAAAAAAAGAAATACAAGGAAGCATTGAACATCTTAATTTAAGATTACATGAATAGAACCAATCAATTTATAACTAGATGTGGAAAGGGATTAAATACCCATTAACCAGATACTCAGATTGGGTCAAAAAGTAAAACAGTAATGATTGAAAAAAAAAATTCTTCTAAGGATTTATCCTAAAAGAGAAGTTCTCAAGGTTTGGTCTGCTCAGAATTTTTTCATAATAATGCTAAGATGTTGTTTCCCTTTTTCACTCTGTTAGCAGTTGCATGCGTGGTGCAAAAGCGATGGTGGATAGCACTGCTGAGCCTTAGCGCTGGTCACAGCAGTGGCACCAGATCACACTATACAAGTAGTCACTGTATCTTCACTGCCACGTCCTTGCATTTTTTTTTAGATGCCAGTTTCTTTTTTTGAATATCCTTGAAAAAGCAGTACAGATTATTAGTTTTATGCTGTCTAGACCATCGAGTACCCATCTTTTTAATATTCTGTGTGACAAATTGGGAGTATGCATAAAACATTCATCTATCTACTAAAGAAGAACAGTGGTTATCTGGAGGAAAAGCACTTGTGCAGTTGTTTGAGTTACAAGCTGAACTAATTACTCTTTTCGTGAAACACCGTTTTTAGTTAAAAGAATGATTGACAGAAAAACTATAGCTTTTCTAATTTCAATATTGGGCAAACATTTTTCTTGTAAATGAATGACATGAACATGGCACTTCAAGAAAACAGTTGACAATATTTGTTGCTAATAATAAAATTTCACTGGAAATAACCTAACTGTCCATCAACAGATGAGTAGATAGATAAATTGTGGTATATGGACACAATGGAATGTTATTCAGCCATAGAAAAGAAGAAAGTCTTGCCATCTGTGACAACATGGACGGACCTTGAGGGCATTATGCTAAGTGAAATAAGTCAGACAGACAAAGACAAATACTGTGCAATCTCACTTGTATGTGGAAACTCGGGGGGAAAAAACTCATAGAAAAAGAAATCAGATTTGTGGTTACCAGAGGCGGGAACCGGGAGTGGAATTGATGAAGGTAGTCAAAAGGTACAAACTTCCAGTTATAAGATGAATAACTACCGGGATGTAATGTACAATATAACGACTATAATTAACACAGCTGTATGGTATATTTGGAAGTTGTTAAAAGAATAAATCCTAAGAGTTCTCATCACGAGGAAAATAACTTTTTAATTTTTTTGTATCTGGATGAGATGATGGATGTTAACTAAACATTGTGGCAATCATTTCACAATATATGTAAGTTATTATGCTGTACACCTTAAACTTACACAGTACTGTATGTCAATTATATCTCAATAAAACTGGAAAAAAAATTTAAGCTTCAAGGCAAAAATCAGTTTCGGAAAACTTGTATCTGCCACCATGAACTTGGAAACTTTCCAGGTAAAGAGTTTTCTGATGAAATTGGTGGTGATATTAATAAATGTGGATTTTTTTAAACATTATATAATAAAATATGTGGACACCTAGAAGATCATTTTTCAAATGATCAATGCGTGATATTACAAAATCATTCAAGATGCCATTCAAGATCCATTCAAAAAATGCATTCAAGATGCCAGTTAGACCATTAGATTTCCATATAGCAGAGTATGAAAAATTTATTGACATTTTTCAGTTTCCACATTTCAGCTAACTTTAAAAATCTACCACTTACTGAGTTTGATATAGTATCAAAGAATTGAATTATTTGAAAAGTCTATTAAAATATTCTTCACTTTTTCAACTGTATATCTGTGTGAGGCTAGATTTTCTATTTATATTTTAAAACAGTATATCACAACAGATTGAATATAGCTGCAGATACAAGAATCCGCCTATTATTAAACCAGGTGTTTGAGATACTGCTGGATTCTCTTTGCCAAAATTTTATTAAAGATTTTTTTATATCTACATTCATGAGGGATATTGGTCTGTTGTTTTCTTTGGGGAAAAGTTCTTTTTTAATTTTTATGGAGATCATGTTGGTTTATAACATTGTGTAATTTCAGCTGAACATTATTATATATCAGTTTCTGTATAGACTACGTTGTGCTCACCACCAATAGTCTAGTTTTTGTCTGTCACCATACATACGTTCCCCTTTACCCCTTTCGCCCACCCGCAACCCCCTTCCCCTCTGGTAACTACTAATCTGTTCTCTTTATCCATGTGTTTATTTATCTTCCACATATGAGTAAAATCATACGATGTTTCTCTTTCTTTGTCTGGCTTATTTCTCTTAACATAATACCCTCAAAGTCCATCCATGTTGTTGCAAATGAGACGATTTTGTCTTTTTATGGCTAATATTCCATTGTATATATAAATCACATCTTCTCTACCTGTTCATCTTTTGATGGGCACTTTGGTGGCTTCCACGACTTGGCTATTGTGAATAATGCTGCAGTGAACATAGGAGAGCATAAATCTCTTTGTGTTGTTGATTTCATGTTTTTTGGATAAATACCCAGTAGTGGGATAGCTGGATCATTTAGTATTTCTATTTTTTAATTTTTTGAGAAATCTTCATACTGTTTTCCATAGTGGCTGTACCAAGTTTGCATTCCCACCAGCAGTGTATGAGGGTTCCCTTTTCTCCACATCCTCTCCAACATTTATTTTTTGTCTTGTTAATTACAGCCATTTTAACAAATGTAAGGTGATATCTCATTGTAGTTTTGATTTGCGTTTCCCTAATAATTAGTAATGTTGACCATCTTTTCATGTGTCTGTTGGCCATCTGTATATCTTCTTTGGAAAGATGTCTGTTCATCTCCTCTGCCCATTTTTTGATCATGTTGTTTTTTGTTGTTGTCGAGTTGTATGAGTTCTTTATATATTTTGGAGATTAGCTCCTTGCTGGATATATGATTTGCAAATATTTTCTCCCAGTTAGTGGGTTGTCTTTTCATTTTGTTCACAGTTTACTTTGCCTTGCAGTAGTCCCATTTGTTAATTTTTTCTTATGCTTCCCTTGAGTGAGAACACTCGTGTGTTCAAAAATATACTGCTAAGACCAATGTCAAAGAGTGTACTGCTTATATTTTCTTCTAGGAGTTTTATGGTTTCGGGTCTTACATCCAAGTCTTCTTTTTTTTTGATGAAGATTAGCCCTGAGCTAACTACTGCCAATCCTCCTCTTTTTGCTGAGGAAGACTGGCCCTGAGCTCACATCCATGCCCATCTTCCTCTATTTTATACGTGGGACGCCTACCACAGCATGGCTTTTGCCAAGCGGTGCCATGTCTGCACCTGGGATCCGAACCGGCGAACCCCAGGGCGCCAAAGTGGAACATGCACACTTAACTGCTGTGCCACCAAGCCAGCCCCAATATATGAGGGCTGAATACTGCCATTTTATCTCTTGTTTTCTGGTGGTTCTATATTTCCATTGTTTCTTTTCCCTTTTATTTAGGACTGCCATTTCAATTTGGTGGTTTTCTGTGATAGTTTTTTCAGTTTTCTCTTTATTTGTGATTTGTGGCTCTGGTGTGGTTTTTTTGTTTTTTTTTTTGAGGAAGATTACCCCTGAGCTAACTACTGCCAGTCCTCCTCTTTTTTGCTGAGGAAGACTGGCCCTGAGCTAACATCCGTGCCCCTCTTCCTCTACTTTATATGTGGGACGCCTGCCACAGCATGGCACGCCAAGCAATGCCATGTCGGCACCAGCGAACCCTGGGCCACCAAGAAGCGGAACATGCGAACCCAACTGCTGTGCCACTGTGCTGGCCTCTCTGCTCTGATTTTTTGTTTAGTGGTTATCATGAGGCTTTTATAAAAGATTTCATAGATGAGGGGCCAGCCCTGTGGCCAAGTAGTTAAGTTCGCATGCTCCACTTCGGCAGCCCAGGGTTTCTCTGGTTCGGATCCTAGGCGCGGACATGGCACCGCTCATCAGGCTATGTTGAGGTGGCGTCCCACATGCCACAACTAGAAGGACCCACAACTAAAAATACAACTATGTATTGGTGGGATTTGGAGAGAAAAGCAAAAAAAACCCAAAGATTGGCAACAGTTGTTAGCTCAGGTGCCAATCTTTAAAAAAAAGAAAACAAGATTTCATAGATGAGATGGTCCGTTTTTTGATAGCCTCATATCTCCATTAGCCTAATCAGGTTCCATCCTTTTCCTTTTCCCCTTCTGCATTATTGTTGTCACAAATTGTTCTTTTTTGTATTGTGAGTTTGTGACCGAATTGAAGTGTTTATAGTTATTTTTCATGCTTTCTTTCCCTTTATCTTTTCTGTTTTAATTGTTTACTAACATAGTCTAATAGCTGCAATTTTCTGATTCTGTCTGTTTTTCTCCTTGCTTAAGGTTTTATAAGACTTTGCTTTTTAGTTTCAGATAGGAGGGCTCTTTTCAACATTTCTTGTAAGGCAGGCCTAGTGACAATGAACTCCCTCAGCTTTTGTTTATCTGTGAAAGTTTTTATTTCTCCATCATATCTGAAGGATACTTTCACTGGATAGAGTATTCTTGGCTGAAAGTTTTTGTTTTTGAGTATTTTGAATATATCATTCCACTCTCTCCTAGCCTGTAAGGTTTCTGCTGAGAAATCCACTGAAAGCCTGATGGGGTTCCTTTGTGGGTTATTTTCTTCTGCCTTGCTGCCCTTAATATTTTTTTTCCCAGTTTTAATAGTATATGACTTGAAGGAGGTGTTTTTGCATTGATGTAATTAGCAGTTGTACTGGCTTCATGTACTTCTAAGTCCACTTCTTTCCCTAGGTTTAGGAAGTTCTCAGCTATTATTTCTTTGAAAGGGGCCTGCCTGGTGGCACAGCAGTTAAGTTCGGACCTACACACTGCTCATCAAGCCATGTTGTGACGTACAGAATAGAGGAAGATTGGCACAGGTGTTTAGCTCAGGGCCAGTCCTCCTCACAAAACAAAACAAAACAAAACAAAAACCTCTCTGTTCCTTTCTCCCTTCCTTCTACATCTGGAATACCTATAATCCTTGTGTCACTTTTCCTAATTGAGTCAGATATTTCTTGAAGAATTTCTTCACTTTTTAAAAAGTTTAATTCTCTCTCCTCCTCCACCTGAAGCATTTCTATCCTCTAAATCACTAATTCTGTCCTCCATAATGTCAGCTCTCTTTTTTATGGTTTCTGGATTATTTTTTATCTCATTAATTGTGTTCTTCATGTCTAGAATTTCTGTGGTTTTTTGGTAAGCTTCAGTCTCTTTGGTGAAGAATTCCTTTTGTTCATTTATTTTATTCTTTGAGCTCTTTTAACTATCTTTCTGAGTTTTCTTGTAACTCATTGAGTTTCTTTATGACAACTATTTTGAATTCTCTGTCATTTAGATTGTAAATTTCTGTGACTTCAGGATTGGTTTCTGGAGACTTGTCATTTTCGTTCTGCTCTGAATTGTTATTCATAGCATTTGATGAATTGATCTTTTGCCAGCACATTTGTGGTAGTATCAGGTCGCAGATTCCCCCTACCACTGCTGGTGGAGGGGTAGACCGGAGTTATGTTTTCTGATCCCGACCCATTTGCTGGAATTTGTGCTGATGGGGGTGCTCAGTGTTTGTGCAGGCTGGCCTCAGCCACTTGGTGGCACATGCATGCACAGGTGGGACCTCTTTGCTCTACCAGCAGGTTGCTCTCTGCAGGCAAGTACACAGCACTCGGCAGGGGACCAGCCAAGATGCTATGCTAGGTGGGATGGGAGGGGTGCTTTCTTTTGTCAGTGGGCCGGCTCTGTACTTGCTGGCAGCTCAGTTGAGCCACCACCACTCTCAAAGAGTGTTCCCACAGGCAGGTCCACTGTGGCACAGGGGGCACTCCCACCAGCCAGGCCACCACTCCAAAAGTGATCATGTACAGGCTGGGTTGCCCCCACCTCCTCTTACAGTCATGTTGGCCGCTGTGTGAGGACCCGTGACCTAAATCACTGCCATCAGAGAGGCAGAGGGGTCCACTCACCCAGTTCCACTGCTTTCCAGGAATCCAGTTCACCCTCCTTCAGCTGTATCACTGCATGGATCTCTCAGGCATCCTGTTGTGCTGTGTAGAGAATCCTGTGTTGGTTAATGAATGTCCATTTTGTTGTAATTTAGAGGGGAGAGACAATGGGAACAACTCACTCCACCATGATGCTGATGTCATTCTCCTTTGGAGGAAAATTTTTAACTACAAATTCAACATCTTTAGGTCACAGGGATATTTCGGTTATCTATTTCTTCTTGAGTGAGCTTTGGTAGTTTGTATCTTTCAAGGAATTGGTTCATTTCATCTAATTTGTCTCATTTACTGGTGTATAGTTCATAGCATCCCCTTATTTTTCTTTTAATGTGTGTAGGATCTGTAGTGATGTCCCCACACTCATTCCTTATATTGGTAATATTTTCTTTTCCTGATCAATATGATTAAGGACTTACTAATTTTATTCAAAGATCTAGTTTTTGGTTTTGTTTGTTTTTGTCTCTATTTCTGTTTTCTTTTTATTGATTTCTGCTTTTATCTTTTTTTTTATTTCCTTTTTTCTGCTTACTGTGTGCATCATTTGCTATTCCTTTCTCTAGTTTCTTAAAATGGAAGCATAGGTCAGGTGTTAGCAAGCTTCCATAGAAGGCAAGGGAGTAAGGATCGTAGGCTTGATGGGCCAGATAGTCTCTACCATAACTACTCGTCCTGCCGTTGTCGCGTGAAAGCAGCCATAGACAGGGAGCAGATCGATGTCGCGATAAAACTTTATTTACAAAAACGGTCCATGCACCATGGTTTGACCGCTGGTTTAAGTCATTAGTGTTTCTTCTTTCCTCATATAAATGATTAATACTATTTATTTCCCTCTAAATCTGCTTTATCTATAGCCCACAACATTTGAACTTTTGATATATATTTTCTGATTTCCCCTGTGATTTTTTTTTGACTCATGAAGTTGTCTAGTAATGTTTAATAAGGTTATTTAGTTGTTTAATCTCCAAATATTTGGAGATTTTCTAGATGTCTTCCCATTATTCACTTCTAATTTAATTTTGTTAAAAGAATATACTCTGTATAGTTTCAATCCTTTAAGTTTATTGAGATTTGTTTTGTGGCCCTGAATACATTCTCTCTTGGTACATGTTTCATGTGCACTTGACAAGAATGTGTATTCTGTTGATGTTAGGTGAGAGTTCTGTAAATGTCAATTAGGTCAAGTGGGTTGATAGTATTTTTCTAGTCCTCTGTATCTTTACTGATTTTCTGTGTACTTATTCCAGTTATTGAAATTACCAATAATAATAGAATATTTCTCTTTGTAGTTCTATCAGTCTTTACTTCATGTTATTTGAAGCTCTGTTATTAGGGGCATACACGTTTAGGATTGTATGTCCTCTTGATGCACTGATTCTGGAATATCATGAAATGATCTCTTTGTCTCCGGTCTCAGTTCTTCCTTTGAATTCTACTTTAATACTAAAATTGCCACTTAAAAAAAGACTTTATCGATATATATTTTACATATCATGAAGTTCACCTGTTTCAAATGTACAATTCAGTGATTTTTCGTAACTTTCCTGAGTGGTGCTATCATTACCATAAATCAGCTTCAGAATCTTTTCACTCTCCCAGAAGGTCCCTCATGCCCATTTACAGTTAATCCCCATTCCTACCCCGAGTCTCAGGGAACTCACTTTCTGTCTCTATAAACGTTCCTTTTCTGGACATTTCAGATAATTCAAATCTTACAACATGTGCTCTCTTCTGCCTGGCTGGTTTCACTTAGAGGTTCATCTGTGATGTAGCATGTATACTTATTCTAGTTGGTGTGAAATAGTATCTCATTGTGATTTTATTTTTTTCCTATTTATTTTTGTGTGTGTGAGGAAGATTTGCCCTGAGCTAACATTTGTTGCCAATCCTCCTCTTTTTTTTTGCTTGAGGAAGATTAGCCTTGAGCTAACATCTGTGCCAGTCTTACTCTATTTTGTATGTGGGATACCTCCACAGCATGGCTGATGAGTGGAGTGGGTCCGCACCTGGGATCCAAACCCACAAACCCTGGGCTGCTGGATTGGATTGTGCGGAATATTAACCACTCAGACATGGGGCTGGCCCCTCGTTGTGATTTTAATTTGCATTTCCCTAATGACTAATGATGTTGAGCATGTTTTCATTTGCTAAATAGCCATCTGTGTATCTTCTTTGGTGAAATGTATGCTTGTATCCTTTGCCCATTTTTGTATTCAATTGTTTGTCTTCTTATTGGGTTGTAGGAGTTCTTTGTAAATTCTGGATACAAATCCTTTATTGGATATATGTTTTGCAAATATTTTCTCCTAGTCTATTGCTCATCTTTTCATTTCCTTGGTAGTGTTTTTTTTAGTATAGAAGTTTTTGTTTTGATGAAATGAGATTATCAGTGTTTTCTTTTATGGATTATAGTTTTGGTGTTGTATCTAAGAAATCATTGCCTAATCCAAAGTCTCAAAGATTTTTTCCTAGATCTTCTTCTGAAAGTTTTATTGTGAGGTGAGGGTCCAAGGTCATCTTTTTGCATGTGAATATCCAGTTGTCCCAGCACCACTTGATGGACAGACTATTCTTTCCCCAAATAATTGTCCTGGCAGTCTTCTTTTGCTTGGAGTTTGTTGAGCTTCCCCTTCCCTGTGCTATGCCTATAAACTCTCTCTAGCCAGTGAGTTGGAGCACTCATAGGACTCCCCTCGTTTGTTTCCCTACGCTCAGGAATCACTGTCCTGTGCTCCCTTTTGCTCAATATCTGCAAACCATTGTTTCACTATATTTTGTCTGGTTTCATCGCTGATCAAAGGCAGGAGAGTAAATCTGGTCCCCATTACTTCATCATGTCCAGAAGCAGCATTGGTCTCTCTTGTATTTCAGCTTTTTAAAAATATATTTATTTATCTTTTCACTTATTATTCCCTAGGTTTCTTAAAAATAAAAAGCTTGCTTTTATAACTTGGGAAAATACAAATTATTTTTAATTTAAAAAGGAAAAGCAAATGCAGCAGCATCTTGGACATTAGTATCAGCCACACAGTATCAGTATTTTTGAAACTCATAGGTATGAAATTAGAAAATAGCTCTGACTTAGAAAATGTAATTTTAAAAACTATTGTTAATTTTGAGGGTCTCAGTTCTATTTAATTATCTTTTTTTAAAGAATGTAAAATGTGTGGTTTTCTGATTTTAGGCGATTGTGGAAAAATGTGACAGACTCTCTGAGGGAATCTGAAATTGATAAGGCCACTGAGCATAAACGTACCCTGGAAGAACGCCAGAGGACTGAAGAAAGGCATCGAACTGAAACAGGCACACCCTGGAAAACCAAATATTTTATTAAAGAGGTATGTCCTGCATGTCTTCAGACTAAAACTCATTATATACTTAGTGAGAACTTTAGCTTACTAGGCTTTCTTGAATTGTTATCGCTTATACATCTTTATTTCTAAAAACAGTCCAGCTTAAACATGAGCTTTTTCATGGGCTTTTCACAATTTGTCAAAGTAAAATAGTTTACCAACAGTCCAGATGAAATAGATTTGGAGATTTAAATTGGCCACAAATGAAAATGCTGATATAATCTTCAATGACAATCATAGAATGTACAATTTATCATTTATTTCCTTTTGTACCACACTGAAACTCTGTGTTCACTTCCAGAGACCACCTTTTAAGGGAGAGATGGTCACACAAAGGATAGTGAAGTGGCTGAAATCTTTGCAACATTTAAGAATAAAGAATGAAGTTGTTTTTAGCTTGGAAAACATAAAATTGGGGCCATTCATTATAACCTTCAAATATACATAGGCTTATCACATAGAAATTTTTTATCAGTTTGGATAGCAGACATGAGCTAGACCCAAATTACCAGGAAGCAAATTTTGAGTTTAACATAAGAGGGAATTGTATAACAATCAAAAATATCCAATAATAGCCGGAGAGTATATTTTACAGTAAAGTATTCTCATCACTAGACCTATATAAGAGACCATGGCTTATGCAGAAGAGTTGATGTACTGATTTGGCAGTTGGACTAAATTATTTCTGAAGTCTTGTCTAAATTTAAAGATTTTTGTTTTGTTTATCACTTTCTGGTAGAACTCAGAGTAAAGTGACTAATGGACCAGAGCTGACATCAAGAAAAGCTTTCTTGTCTATAGCCAAGTCTAAGGAAGACTAAGGAATCTGGAAAAAGTAATTTGATTATGATTTTTGCATAGTTATTACCTTCAAAAATCCATAGTTTGTTATAGTAGCTTCGTTACTTTCATTTTTCTAATCTTTGGGTATCTAATATAAATACTAGCTGTTTTCATGGGATAGGAATAATAAAGAGAAAGTAGTTTACATCTCTACAGTTTTGTATGAAGAAATAAAACTTTGTAATTAATATTCAAAATTAGGGGCCGGCCCTGTGGCTGAGTGGTTAAGTTTGCACGCTCCACTTCGGTGGCCCAGGGTTTTGCTGGTTCAGATCCTGGGCGCGGACATGGCATTGCTCATCAAGCCATGCTGAGGTGGCATCCCACATACCACAACTAGAAGGACCCACAACTAAAAATATACAACTATGTAGCAGGGGGCTTTGGGGAGAAAAAGGAAAAGTAAAAATCTTAAAAAAAAAAAAACTGAGCTCAGAGGAACCAGGGAAAACTAATGGAGGTAGAGTCGGGAAAGAACTAGAAAATAGTATTAAGATACCAGAGATGCTAGTTGAGATGGAGAGAACAGCTGGTACCTTGCTGACTGTTTCTTTGTGCTCCGCCTGCCGCCTGTCACTGTAGGTGAAGCTCGATCCTCAGCGTCTTGGCAAAATTGACAGAATTGATTCAAATGACTTCTGCAAAATAAAGTGTTCATGGGGCATCATCTAGGTTCTTCCCAGACCAGAACTTCTCGCCTAATCCTAGCTAAACCACAGGTGTTGTTTGATGTCTTAAGCACAGGGATTTTTTTCCTTCACAAAAACCGTTGTTTTTATATGTGAAAATAGAATTCCATTTCAATGAAGGCATTGCTTCTAGTTTTGGTTACTGCTTCTGAAAATATTAGAGGAATGGTTTTTTAATTTATTGTTCTATTTGTTTCAGGGAGATGGCTGGGTTTATCACAAACCCCTTTGGAAAATAATTCCAACAACGCAACCAGCAGAGTGACACACACTAAGACTCGACCAAATGACATCCTTCTCTGTTTACCCTAAACCCTTCCAGAATGGAGTCATTGCACTGAACGGCCTGCTTCCTGATTGCACAGACTGAAACTAGGTAAACACGAATGTACCTATTAGGGCACCATAGAACTACCGCAAGACCAAAGTGTTGAAGGAGCACGATGGACCTCTCACCAACATGTTCATGTGATGTGAGCAATAGCATCCTAAAACCTTTCACCTGAATTATTAGATGATTGATCTTTTATCCGGTTCCTGCTCCTAAAGCTAAGTTTGAATCCCCTATTTTTGCATGGGAGCAGCAGATAAACACCACAGTGAAAACTCAGTGATTTTGATTTCTTTATGGTGAAAAGTGAAGTCTCTTTCAGAGTTTGTGCTTTGCTTTCTGTCAGTAACTGAAGTATTCACTACTCTTTAAACAAACCAAGAGGAGGAACATGACCCAGAAATGGATTCAGCCATTGTGCCTGAAATCAGTGTTAAAAAAAAATCAACCGGATTGTAGTAATAAGGCATTCTATTCCTTCAAAGAGACTGTGTGCCTGTGTCTGAGGAACTTATCCATTATCCACCTCTGTTGGAACTCTTTTAAAAAGCATATTTATAAATTGATTAGAATTATAACCATGGAGAATTTTTTCTTCTGAGCATTTTAATATACTTGAAAACAACATTGACTTGAAAAATTTCAGAACATTTTTCAATACCTAGTTTTATTAATTATTACACTTGAGAGACAGTTTTTTAAAATATGTTCATGTCAATATGATGAGATTTTGGCCTTTCTCAAGAACTGAGGCATTAAAGAACATAGCAAATATTAAAAATAAAACTGTTACTTTTTTCCTTACCTTTTTTCATTTGTAGGTTAATATCCAGTATTATGTGCTATCCCTCTGGATAAGTATGCTTAATCTTACCTCTGTTCACTCAAATTTTAAAACAGCTATTCGTATTTGTCAGTAACTCAGAAGTTATACATGTGACTGAGCGCATGTACGGTATGGTCTTACTTTCTTTTCAAGGAAACGCAAAAGTGTGTGAAATAAAATGGTATCAGGAAGTTGTATTCAGGTACAAATCTTTTTTTTAATAAGTCTTTTATTGAGGTTGAAGAATTGCTGGCAATTAAAAGAATAGTATGGCTTTCATCATTCATTTAAGTATTTATTGAGCACCTACTGATGGTGCTCGACACTTGTTACTGCAAGCTACCTTAATTTTCCAAGAGTGGTGCCTTACTCTGTTTCTTCTGATGTGGTCTTCCAATCAGTGTGTGTAACATACCTGGTATTCACCAGCCGTTGTAGGTGGCTGTATCTGTTGCATCATCATAAGAAGTTTAAGCTTTGTGCTCTGATAAATTGTGTTTTATTGAAGGGGTTAATAGGATGAAGACAGCAAAACAATAATTTTTTCAACAAATTGTAAATTATAAGAAAATAATTGGTTTATGTACAACCATTTTAATGATTCCCCTGTTCATTTTTGCTGTGAAATGCACTGAAAAATCTCAGAATGAGTTATAGTTCCTGTGTTGGGAAAATTGAAAAATAATAAAACTAGAGAACAATGATGCCTTTGTCTGTTTTATGAATGGAGAGAAAGTTTATATTTGGAGTTACTGCCCTAGTCATATGAGAGGGACATTGATTCTCTCTTAACTTATCTTCAGGAAGGGAGATAACGGAGTAAATTTTCTTTTTTTTTTCTTTTGAGGAAGATTAGTCCTGAGCTAACATCTGCTGCCAATCCTCCTCTTTTTGCTGAGGAAGACTGGCCCTGAGCTAACATCCGTACCCATCTTCCTCTACCTTATATGTGGGACGCCTGCTACAGCATGGCTTGACAAGCGGTGCCATGTCTGCATCCAGGATCCGAACCAGCGAATCCCAGGCCGCCGAAGCAGAATGTGCGAACTTAACCACTGTGCCACATGGTCAGCCCCAGTAAATTTAATAAGAGTTTTTAAAAATTAAAATGTTTTAATTTTCCTATCTTTTAAAAATACTGGAAATAGAGGAAGAATATAAAATAAAACAACAGATTTTTGTTTTGTTCTTTGGACCATTTGAATACCCATTTATTTCTTTGAATTGTTGAGCCATTTTAAGAATTATTGAAATATGATTTTAAAAATTCTTATAAAAAGTAATACATGTGTGAGTAATTGAAATCTCCCCACGTTGTTGAACTGAACTCTTTGACAGGAGTGAAATAATACCACTTTGGGGAATTGTTTTACCCTGTCCCTCTCTTCTTGACATCCCGCTGCAGCATATCCACCTGACAAGAGCTAGAGGCCTTTTCTGTTTTGCTTTCTTTTTATTTATACTTTGTTTATATTTGGCCAGGGAAATGAGCCTTCGTAGCAGTTGACAGATTTGTATTTCTTTCTTTGGGCCAAAGTTGTAAACGTACACTTTCCTTCTGGCTGTTAGGAATTGTGTTAAGAAGTCCAAGACTAGAAATGACAGAAAGAACATGTTCTGGCCATGTATTTAGGCTTTTATTTTTTTACCGTGGTGATGACACTTACTACCCTATACCTTCTGTCAAATATTTGTATTTAAGGGGCCAGCCCAGTGGCACAGCAGTTAAGTTTGCATGCTCTGCTTTGACAGCCTGGGGTTTGCCAGTTCGGATCCTGGGACCTACCCACCACTTATCAAGCCATGCTGTGGCAGGTGTCCCACATCTAAAGTAGAGGGAGATGGGCACAGATGTTAGCTCAGGGTCAATCTTCCTCAGCAAAAGTAAAGAGGAGGGGGCTTGGCCCTGTGGCCAAGTGGTTAAGTTCACGCACTCCGCTGCAGGTGGCCCAGTGTTTTGTTGGTTCGAATCCTGGGCACGGACATGGCACTGCTCGTCAAACCACGCTGAGGCAGTGTCCCACGTGCCACAACTAGAGGGACCCACAACGAAGAATATACAACTATGTACCAGAGGGCTTTGGGGAGAAAAAGGAAAAAATAAAATCTTTAAAAAATAAATAAATAAAAAATAAAGAGGAGGATTGGTGGTGGCTGTTAGCTCAGGCAATCTTCCTCAAAAAAAAAAAATAAAAATAAAGATTTTTTTAAAAAATGATAAGATCTTCCGCAGTTAAAACAAAAAAATTGGGGGCCCGCCCTGTGGCACAGCGGTTAAGTTCACACATTCCGCTTCTCAGCGGCCCAGGGTTTGCCAATTCGAATCCCGGGTGCAGACATGGCACCGCTTGGCACGCCATGCTGTGGTAGGCGTCCTGCATATAAAGCAGAGGAAGACGGGCACAGATGTTAGCTCAGAGCCAGGATTCCTCAGCAAAAAAAGAGGAGGACTGGCAGTAGTTAGCTCAGAGCTAATCTTCCTCAAAAAAAAACAAAAAACAAAAAAATTGTGTTTAAGCCCATAATCATGTTCCGATT
Source organism: Equus quagga (assembly GCF_021613505.1). Lineage (NCBI taxonomy): Eukaryota > Metazoa > Chordata > Mammalia > Perissodactyla > Equidae > Equus > Equus quagga. The sequence goes on along the minus strand of NC_060270.1, from coordinate 25,855,365 downwards.
GATTGCATTTTAAATAGTTTTTAAGTTGCCAAAGGTAATTTTAGATTGTGTATTGGGTGAAATATGGCATCTACATATTGATTCAATGAGTTCTGCATGTTGTGACCTACATCCTACTTGTCACCAAAAATAAGAAGAAGAAAAGTATTGAGTCTCTCCCTCCTCATAATTCTAGCACTTATACTTTACTCTCACTATAAATATCTGGTACTTGAACCAACTTCTACAAATGGATTCTTAAAGGATTTATTAATTAATTAGGTAAGCCTAAAATTTTGTTAAAAATCCTGCCTGAAGATGAAGGCTAACTTCTATTTAATGTGTTCCACTAGAGAAAGGCAAATTGGTATGATTACTCCAGAATCTACACTTTGGAGGAATTCTTTATAGCTACCGCAGTGGCTGCAAGCTGAGTGGTGATTCACCAGAGATAGTAGGAAAGGGAAGAAAAGGTGATTCTACCAAATGGGGATCAAAAAGACAAAGCTCATATGCATGAAGATGAAAATTCTAATAAAATATATGTTCTAGTGGCATAAAATCCCTACTATGTCCAAAAACCAAGCTGCACAAGAGATTCTTAACATATTACAAAGGCTTTTCACATTGTTTTCCTTTGACGTTCACAACAACCCTGTGAAATTGGAAAGTCAGGGATGGCTGTTCAGACTTTACAGATGAAGAAATTATTGCTCAGAAAGTTTGGTGCTCACTTCACTAGCTAAGCAAGTGAGCTTAGCTAGACCTTCATTCATTCAACAAACATCTGTTGAGTATTGCTTTGGGGCCGGGGGGGGCATTGGACTCTGTTGTGGCAAATAACTGATCCTATTCCTACAGACTTAGATAAGAGAAGAAACTAAAACTTAAATTCCCGAGAATGAGATATTGACACTAGCAAGGCTGTTAGTCTCTCCAAACCCCAGAAGGGCATCGTGGTACCTAGGTACTATGGAAGGCAGAGTTGAGCAGTGAGTCGAAAACAAGAGGATTGGTTCAAAGTCTGCAGAAAGAGCCCCAAACAGTGCAGCCAGGTGACTAGCCCTTGTTCCACCCTACAAGAGACTCTAGAGAAATTGAACCAGAGAGGGTCCTGATTCAGGAACACAAATAAATTGATAAACTGAAAATGGGGAACAAGTTAAAGTCTACATACTTAAAGGTGAGACTTTCTAGCACTTTCCCCTATTCCATTTCCAAAATATTGGTAGTCAGGCTTATACCCTCAGGCAAGAGATTAAAAGATCCTATTTGGGAGAAAAACTATGGACAAAAAGTCCTTCAGATATATTTGAAGGATCTGCCAATAAAAAATCTCAGTTGATAACTCTGTTAATTACTTTAAAGTACAGCAACTCCCTCAATATAACCCTCCATCCTCTCACATCACACTACACACATCCAGTCTCCCACAAACACGCTACATATATAAACACATTACGTCTCATTTTAATATCTAAGGATCAGCAGATGTGAGGAAAGCTTCCAACATGAATAAAAAAAGAGATCAAGGCAAACAGGAAAAAAAGAAGTTAGAGGAAGCAGATAATTCAGTAAATGAGGGGAGATAACTGCAGAAAAAATTCAGTCTTCAGACAGGTGAGATGATCTTGCTTCTCTGAAGCACGAACATAATGCTGTTTTTAAAATGGACTGTTCAGAGAACAAGCACAGGTCTTGGAAGTTAAAAATATGATAGTTCAAATTAAACACTCAAGTTCTGGAAGAAAAAGTTCTTGGCGAATAGAACATAAGGAGAAAAGATGGACGATAGGAGAGAAATGATAAGAAATTAGAGGAACAATCCAGGAAGTCTAACATACAACCAGTGGGAGTTCCAGGAAAAGAAAACTAGTGGAAGGGAAGATGCAGTTTAAAAATCTGTATATATTTACAAGAAAATTTCCCAGAACTGAATGACGTGAATCCAGTTGAAAATGCCATGCATACCCCACACAATTGGGGAAAAATAAAAGCCCAAACCAAAACACATCATTGTGAAATTTCTTAAGACTAAGGATAAAGAGAAGATTCTAAAAACAGAATGCCATCAGCCTTCTCTGTAACATCACTGAAAGCTAAAAGGCAAAAGAGCAATACCTCCAATTTTGCCTAGAATTTTATTCCCAGCCAAAAGATGAATGCAAAATTTCAAAAAAATTTTATTCCAGCATTTCCTTTTCTGGAAGCTATTAAAGTAGATGCTCCAGCAAAACATAAGAGGAGGGGAAAAAACAGGAATTGGAGAAAAGAGTCAAAGACAGGCATCAACTCTACAATATCTAGACAAATAATCTCCCATGAACTAGCTCCTCCCACAGCTATTTTATCTGTGGACAGCACTGACTGAAGTTCTTTGAACCAACATCTGTCTCACTATAACTGATGTCATTGGTCTCGATTCTAATGGAGTTCATATAAGAGTAGAATCTTTTTTCTTGTACAGAGCAGTACTTCATGTATTTGAATATCAGTTCTCTCAATTTTAATATTCTGGAGTTACTCAGCTGTTCTTCATATGGTAGTGTTTCATCTCATCAGTTTCCTAAGAATGCATCATATATCGGTGTTCTGTGGACTACTTGCAGAAGGCCAGAATATTGCAAGTGGAGTCTTATTTTAGACCCATATGTCTTTCTTCTTTTTAAAGGTTTTGTTAATGTGTAATAGACTTAAAGTAAACATTTTTAAGTGTACAATTTGATAAGTTTTGACACATGTCTACACCCATGAAACATCGCCACAGTCATGATAATGAAAATATGTGTCATTCTCAAAAGTTTACTCTGACCCCTTTCTAATCTCCCCTTCCCACCTCTCTCCTCTCTCCATGTCTTTCCCATTTCCAGGGAACCACTTGTATTGGTGTCCTGAGGCTGGTGTAACAAATTACCACAAACTGAGTGGCTTACAACAACTGAGCTTTATTCTCTCACAGTCCTAGAGGCTGGAAGTCTGAAATCAAGATGGCAGCAGGGCCACGCTCTCTCCAGAGGCTCTAGGGGAGAATCCATTCTTTGCCTCTTCTGGCCTCTGGTATCTTTTGGCATTCTTTGACTTGTGGTGAGGTATTCCAATCTCTGCCTCTGTGATCACTTGCCTCCTCCTCTCTGGGTCTTCTCTTCTGTCTGTCTCACATCTCTCTCTGCCTTCTTCTTACCCTTCACATTGGATTTAAGGCCCACCTGGTTAATCTAGGATGATGATCTCATCTCAAGGTCCTTAATTACATCTGCAAAGACCCTTTTTCCAAGTAAAGTAGCATTCACAGGTTCCGGGAATTGGGACGTGGACATACCTTTTTGGAGACCATCATTTAACCCACTATGTCATTAATTTTCTTTGTGTCACGTAGATTAGTGTGCGTTTTCTAGAATTTTATAAAATGGAATCAAATAGGCCGGCCCCATGGCCAGGTGGTTAAGTTCACGTGCTCTGCTTCAGCGGCCTGGGGTTTCGCCAGTTTGAATCCTGGGTGCGGAAATGGCACCGCTTATCAAGCCATGCTGAGGTGGCATCCCACATGCCATGACTAGAAGGACCCACAACTAAAAGTATACAACTATGTACCGGGGGGCTTTGGAGAGAAAAAGGAAAAATAAAATCTTTAAAAAAAACAAAAATGGAATCAAATAGTATTGTCTATTTGGGGAGGGGGTCTGGCTTATTCTCTCAGAATAAAGGAATGAGCATAATTACTTTGCTGATTATTTTGCATAGTTATTTTATCCATGTTGTTTCATGTATCAATAGTTCATCCCTTTTTACTGTTGAATAGATCCATTATTTGGATTATACCACAGTTTGTTTTTCCATTCACTGGTTGGTTGATAGATGTCTGCAGCCATGTCCCTAGCCCCTCCTCCCTCAAGTGGAAGAGAAAGAACATCTGCTCCTGCTCGCCGGCCTTCAGAAGAAGCTGAGTCAGACACTCTCCGCGCCTCAGTGAGAGTTTGGCGCTAGAGCTCTGTCCCAACCACTGCTCTGCTGCTAACCAGTTGTTAGTAGTGACTGTGGGCAAGGTTGACTGCCTCTCCGGGCTTCTCTGTCCTCATCAGAAAAATGAGGGGGTTGGATTAGAGGATCTCTGAGATAATCCCATACCTGTGATCTCCAGTTTAGGTTATCTATAATGGAAAACAACTCAAGAGGAAAAAGAAGTGGCCTCCACTCCCGTTCCCCTCCGGTCTGAAGTGGGTGGTTTCTGGAATTAATCTGCTGACTCAGACCTCTGCAGCTTCAGCACTTTTCCGACCTAACAAAGGGGAGGGCTGAGGAGGGTACGGTGGCTCAGAGCCACCCGCTCCCTGGTAGAAGCAGAGCTCTGACTGATGAGGGCCTGGCTGTAGAAAGGGACACAGTGACTCCTGCTGGAGGGGGACAGGGTTTCTCTTGGCCTGATTGGTACAGTAAGAGCTACAGAGGGCAGGAGCCTGGCTCTCTTGCCTGACTGGCTTTAATAAATAAAAGTGCCGTTTGTTATTACTTGTTTGCTTGTTTTGTTTTGTATGCTCTGCCCCTCCCCCTACTCATTCATTAATTCAGCAGACCTGTGTGCACACCTGCTGTATCCTGAGCACTGGGAACATGAAGAGGAGTAAGGCCCTGCCCCAGCTCTCACTGAGTTCCCTGGCCCAGGAGAGGACACTGACTCATCAAGTTAGTAAACAAAATGAGAAGTGCCAGAACAGAACAAAGCCAGCCTTCAATGAAGGGGGCTAATGAGTGTGTGGGAAGGAGGGCACAGGAAACCCCAAGTCAGGGGAAAGTAGAACTGGTCTCAACACAATGCAAAGTAGATTCAGTATAAGTTTATTTACTTAAAATTATGTCCAGGGTTTAGAAATTCGTTTATTGTTCTACAGATGTCAATAAAAAAGGTAAAATAGGAAAAACCAATTTAAAAGGTCTCCAAAAGTGATCAGTCGCAGTCCATGTCTCTTGCCTATTTCTTGCTCACCTTTCTGAATGTGTTGCACAGGCCGCTTCTCGGGCAGAGGTAAGATCCCGGGTGCCGCTCCCTGTCTCCTGCCACCACTTAATTCCTGCTCCTGAGTGTCAGCATTCACAGCCCTGCCCTCGCCTTGCTTTGCTGCCCTGGGAACCACTGCTGTCTGAGGGGTGGCTGCTGGTTGGCTGAAGTAGGATCCCCTCAGGAGGGCTGTGCCTCTGATAAGTGACAACAAAGGTGTTCCCCTGTGGCAGTCAGCATAGCATGGGGCAAATGGTAGCAGAAGTTTCGAGTAGAAGATTCCATCTAAGACATAAATGTTTAAAACTGATTCCTGGTGATTTTTCTCACAAATACAGCCTTCCTCTCGCCTCCGCTTATATCATCCATAAGAGACACACTTTAAACATAAAGACACAGACAGGTTGAAGGTAAATGAATGGAAAAAGATCTACCATGCAAGCAATAAGCATTAAATAGCTGGTGTGGTCATATTAATACCAGACAAAATAGACTTCAAGACAAAGAGTATTAACAGACATAGATACTAAATAATGATAAAAATGTCAATTCCATTAGAAAGACGTAACAATTGTAAATGTGCATGTACCTAATATACAATTTCAAGATACATGAAGGAAAACTTGACATAATTAAAGGGAGAAATAGACAATTCCACAATTATAGTTGGAAATTTAACACTCCTCTCACAGTAACCAATTGAACAACCAGACAAAAAAAAATCAGTAAAGCCATACATGACCTGAACAACACTCTCAATCTCCGTGACCTAATTGATATTTACTGCCCACTATATCCCACAACTGCAGAATACAGGGTTTCAAGTGTGCATGGGACATTCACCAACTTAGATACTTGCTGGGCCATAAAACAAGTCTCAATAAATTTAAAAGGATTGAATTCCTACAGATTATGTTCTCTTCCTAAAACATAATTAAATTAGACAACAATAACAAGATATCTAGGAAAACTCAAAATATTTGGAAATTAAACAACACATTTCTAAATAATCTATAAGTCAAAGAAGAAATCACAAGAGAAATTAGAAAATGTTTCTAAGAAAATAATAAAGAAAAACAGCAATATGGAAATTTGTAGAATATAGGTAAAGCAGTTCTTAGCGGGAATTTTAAACCTGTAAATGCTTCAAATTTCTTTAAATTACTAAGAAAGTTTTAATGTCAGTAATTCAAGGTTCCACCTCAAGAAACTAAAAAAAGAAGTAAACCCAAGATAAGCAAAAAGAAGAAAATAATAAAGAACAGAAATTAACATAGAGAAAGCAGACAAACCAGAGAGAAAATTACCAAAGCCAGAAGTTGGTTCTTTGTAAAAAGAGCAACAAAATTGTTAAGCCCCAGTTCAATGGACCAAGAAAAAGTGAAGAGAACATAAGTTATAGAACACAAATATCAGGGGGAAAAAAAGGAGTTACAGACCCTACATTAATGAGGCCAGGATTACCTGAATATCAAGACCTGACAAAGAAATTACAGAAAAAGACAAGTATAGACCAATATCCCTCGTGAATAGAGATGCAGAATACTTAATTAGTTAGGTCTGTTAAAAGATGGGCTAAAAGTAGTTGAATTTTTTCTGGAGACAGACTCAGTTCAATATATGGAAGAAGCCAAACTAAGCAAAGAAGAAATGGTTCTCTCAGAAGGTGGTAAAGAACAAGTAATAAAAACAAATAAAGAGATTAAAACACCAATGAGATGACCTTTTTCCCTCTCCAACTGATAGAGATTTTAAAAACAATGACTGCTGTTAGCGAAGGGAAATGTGCATTCTCAAACATTATTGGTGAGAATGTCACCCGGCACAACCTTGTGGAGGATGGTTTGGCAATGCCTATTAAAAGTAGGGATTCGGGCCTTGCATCTTCCATTCTCAGACCCAGCTTCCTATCATAGGAGAAGGGCAAGTTCAAGCGAGCTTGATGTTCACAGTACAGTACTGGATGAAAAAGAGCAGGTTTCATACAAAACATTGTATAAAACATGATCCTATTTTTATGAATTATCTATATGTCCATGGGGGGGAAAACTGTTCAAAAATATAAATAGTGATTGTTTCTGATCTTGGTATTCTGGATGATTTTTATTTTTTTCTTTTTGCTTGTTGGTATTTCCTGAATTTAAAAAATGATGAGACACATTGTTTCTGTAGCAAGAAAGACATTAAAAGTCATTAACATAGTGTGATTCTCGTCCATGGTATTGTTTACAAACACTAGTCTTCATGACCCTGTGGTAGGTGTACTGGCAGGAAGTTTAAGCATCAGGTAGAAAGTTGGACTTGATGACTTCTGAAGTCACTAAAATCATCTAATTGTGATTTTATATTTTTGTGCATATACACATCACTACATATATGATTCTGTATATGTTGGTACAAGTCTATGTGTCTGTGAATATGTTAGTCATGTCTTTTTAGTCTATATTTTTGATGCTTTGAGATCTTGGGGTCTTGCTGATCCTTGAGAGACTGCCCCTCCCAGGGCTAGCTAATTCCTAGCACACCTTTCATAGTCAAACCAACCAATCCAGAGCCCATACTCCCAACCACTTCCTTTATGGGATCTTACACTCTAGGCCACAATTCCCCTTCTCTAACCACCCCAGGGCCAGCTACCAAACAACTAGGGACAGCCACTACACCCAGAGCCTGCTGAAGTTATTCAAACTAGCCAATCCTAACCCTGCTTACCTTCCCTGGCCCATTTCTTCCCACAGAGATCACAGTAAAGGCTTGTGCCCATGTTTTCCCCTATTACTCTGCTTCCCTGTGTGGTCCCCATGCCTGGTACACCAAGCTTCCTGCTTCTAAGGATCTATGAGTATAAAAACTTCTTCCACAGGCCAGCCCCATGGCGTAGTGGTTAGTTCGGCAGGCTCCACTTCAGTGGCCCAGGTTTGTGGGTTCAGATCCCGGGCACAGACCTACACCACTTGTCACCCAGGCTGTGGTGGTGACCCACATACAAAATAAAGGAAGATTGGCACAGATGTTAGCTCAGGGCTAATCTTCCTCAGAAAAAAAAAAAACCTTTTTCCTTCATAACAGTCATTTCCCTGTCTGCATGTCTTACCATAGATGATCAAAACAAATCCTGACTACGCTTAAAAGAGTGAATATATATGTATGTCTCTAGATCTCTTCTACTACTCGTTTCATTCACTATAAACAAACATAATTGGATGAAATTTTGTTCTGGCAGGAACTCTATAACCCATAGGCCGGTTTCCCCCAAATGGGTTCCATTTTATCCTTCTCAGAGCAGAGTCTCTACATACTTGTTTAGGGGGAAGGGGGCACGGAAGAAGAATAATTATGACTGTGAACTCCTAGAAAAAAAAAATCTTCCAAAATAAAACACCCAAATGGATTTAAAATAATTTTGAAGAAGAAAATAAAACAAAAACACACACATAAAAACACCTTTCAGGGGCTGGCCCCGTGGCCGAGTAGTTAAGTTCGCGAACTCTGCTGCAGGCTGCCCAGTGTTTCATTGGTTCGAATCCTGGGCGCGGACATGGCACTGCTCATCAAACCACGCTGAGGCAGCGTCCCACATGCCACAACTAGAAGGACCCACAACTAAAAATACACAACTATGTACCCGGGGGGCTTTGGGGAGAAAAAGGAAAAAAATAAAATCTTAAAAAAAAAACAAAACAAAATACCTCTCAGAATCATGTAATAAATCCTTCGTAACTTTTAGGCAGCCTAGCTTTCCAACAAAGATCGGGTGGTCTGACCTCTTATGAATACCAAAGAAAATTCTCCATTTCTAGAGTGTCAACTGCCAGGGTGCAAAGTACCCTTATAGGTAAGCTGTTACCCATATGTACAATATTAGTTGAAAGGTGCAACAAGACTCATCTGTCCCAAAATACCTGGCCAATGACCTGCCACAGTGCTTGCTCCCAACCTATCTGGTTTGAGTTTCCTAGTTGTAAACAACTATTTGCTTCGGAAGACCTCTATCAGAGCGTGTTTAAGTCATCTGGAGGGGAGAACTATATCTATCCTGTAGTGGCTCTTTGGATTTTGGGCTGTTGAAGAGTCCAGTAGCTGGCTTGCTGTAGGACTTGGGGGAGTTTCCCAAGCCATAGGGGTTCTGCTGATTCTGGGTGCGTATTCCAGTCTTCTCCACGAGTGGACAACCATGAATCAGTTTGATGATCTCCTAGGCAGACATTGAGACTGCCTGGGACAGGGCAGATGCTTAATATTTATTACATGTTTAGTTGAATAGATGAGAGTTTCACTGTGTCAGTTACAGCTCTGTGCTACATAGAACAGAAACCAAGTCTAGTCATATTAAGCAAATAGAGAAAATCCTGGAAGGATATCAGGAGTTTACGGAATTAAGGCTGGTGATGCAAGCACAGAAAGTCGCAGAATCAAGGTAATTCTGGAGACTTGGCACAGAACCCACAGGAAATTCATGGGTTGCAAACAATCTGGCCCTAGCACCACCACTGGCCCAATGATGTCTCCAACCTCCAGCATCTGTTCTGACTCAAGATTCAAAATCCTGTGAGTTTTAGAGTCTGAGTGGCTGAGTTGAAATAATTTGTCCAGAGGTAGTAAAAGAAGGATATGAGCTCTTCAGCTATAATGGGAGGCTGCAATAGAAAGCACACACTAAGAATTGCTCTCCAGGGGCTGGCCCCGTGGCCGAGTGGTTAAGTTCGCGCGCTCCGCTGCAGGCGGCCCAGTGTTTCGTTGGTTCGAATCCTGGGCGCGGACATGGCACTGCTCATCAGACCACGCTGAGGCAGCGTCCCACATGCCACAACTAGAAGAACCCACAACAAAGAATATACAACTATGTACCAGGGGGCTTTGGGGAGAAAAAGGAAAAAAATAAAATCTTTAAAAAAAAAAAAAAAAGAATTGCTCTCCAATCAAGGCCTCACACAATGGGGAATTTGCCCAAAAGGAAGATAGTGGTACCAACAGGAAGGGGGCAAATTACATATTGTGTTGTGAACTAGGACAGATGTCATCCACACTGAAACTCAAATGAGAGAGGGAGTGGAGCTGGAGATGGTCACTGATCAAGGTTGAAAGAGAAGGGTGTAGTTTCACAGGAAATGGAAGAATGTCACCTTCACAGATCCTGGGTGGCTGGCCAGGCACAGGAGGAGAATCCTGGGGAGGGGGGAACAGAACCTGGATGGTGGGGAGCAGAGAATAGGTGTTTCATGTAGTTCATAGGCTAACACAGCTCAATAAATATTTGTTAAATTGATGACAAAATGGAAACCTAAATCATGCTATTTAGATGTAAGAGGCTGAAGTTCCTCTGGCTGGCTGAAGCGGGGAAAGTGTCCCCACAGAGGGTGACATCCTTAGAGCCAGCCTGGCTAGTCACCCCTGCTCCTGAGACTTTTCCCATTCACTCCCAGCAGGTGACCTCTGGCCTTCCCCTGTCTGAATCAGAAGAATGGGGAGAACCTGTATCCAAAATCTCCATGGAGTTAGCCTTGGGCTTTCCCAGATTTAGCCAGACTGGGGTGACTTGGCCTTCATAGTCCAAGGCAATGTGCCTTTCTCCCTGGGTTTTCAGGTGAGGAATCAACTCTCCATTTCTGCCAATTATTTGCCTCCTTTTCCAGAAGAATCCCTCCTCTTCCTCTCCCCCCATGCAGAGCAGTATGGCCAAGAGCTTGGCTTCTGGGTGTCCTATAAATCTGGGTTTGAATCTCAGGTCTTCTCCTTATTTGCTGGCTGTACGACCTTGTCAAATATTACTCAGGCCCGCTTCTTCATCCATGAAAGGAAGAAAATTATGCCTGTCTTGCAGGGGCATTTCATGAAAATGTACGCAAAGTGCCAAGCACATAAGAACCTGCAGGGCAGGGGGTCCAAGAGGTGGACCCATTAAAAAGTTCAAGATACTCTTCTCCCACCCCAGGCTTTTTACATAAACACTAGTTATTGTCTTGTAATCAAAAAGATTCTGTTAGCCTGAAGGCAGCCTCAAGGGTAAGACATATTATCTAGTGGATACAAATAGCAATTTTTGAGAGATGTATTATTTTGTAATTGAGCAGAAATAATTTCTCAGGTACTATCAGAGGTTAAATGAAATTTTGCTTAAAATCTTCCAATTCCTATTTAGCCTAAGGAAATACCTGGCTGAGTATACAAAGATGTTATATGGAAGGATGGTTACTGCAGTGTTGTTTATAAAAGTAAAACTTAGAATCAACTTAAATTATAACTCTAGAGGATTCTAAGGTTAAATAAATTACAGTAATTTTTTACAGTAGAACTCTGTCTAGCCTTTAAGAAGATTCTGTAGAAATATTTTTAATCACCAAGAAAGGTGTTCTTGCTGTATTTTAAATAAATTTAAAACAGCATTATAGTGTGATTTCATTTTTATTATATTTATGTATGATATTTGAAGTGGTATTTATATACAAAATATTAACGTGCTTATCTTTGGGTGTGGGAGTATTGACAGCTTTTATTTTTAGGCATAACTATTTTCTAATTTTCCCACAATGAACATGTATTATATAAATATAAAATAGGGGAAAATGATCATCTGATCCTTTTTGCCCTGATTTTAGACTCTTCAAGCACCCTTTTGATTTTTCAGATTTGGTTGCTCAAGGTCATCTCCTAAGAAGATATAGGGACAAAGTTAAATCCAGCTGAACAACTTAAAATGGATATTAAAGGCAGTCTTGAATTTTTTTTCCCCATAAGAAAGTGGTATGAATGAAGGGGAAACAGATGCTCCTACTCTGTTTCATTTTTCTTCTTGTTTTAGTAACCGCAGAGAGCACCATTGCCTCCCCTCAGTGACGGCTTTGTAAAGCCCTGTGCCCTTTTCTTTGCTTCTCCTCACTGCAGAGATACTCAAGACACCAGGCCAGAGCAATTGTCCTGACGGCTCCAGGACCTACTTTCCTGGGTATCTCAAAACTGGGAAAGGGCACAGGATGATGGATACAAATCTGTCCCTGGAAAGATATCTATCCTTTCTGTGATAAATTAATGAAATAGTCTTCTGATTTAAAAATGTATCTCCTGAGATTTGCCTAGCATGAATAATCCCTCACAAATGGATAAAACACCTTTAAACATTTATTGAGTAAATGTCCTAGGTTTGGTAAGAGAAAATAATAAGAACATAGGGTTCTTGCCTTAAAGGAGTCCAAAGTCTAGTTGGGGCAACAGGCATATAAATAAATAATTGTAAAATAATAGGAGAAAGGTCATAACCAATTTATGAATAAAGTGATATTAGCGGTTGGACCTGATAAGTTAAGGTTTTAGAGATGAAGGGGAAATTCCCACCAGGCCAGAGAAAGCATTCCAGGAGGAGGAGGAAATTGTGTCACAGCTTGAAATAAGCTAAGTATTTGGGCAGAAAGATCAGTTTCTCTCCTTGAAAAACTGATGACCACATTTTGTATAGAAGGTACCTCCAGGTACCACAGTCTGGTACACCCAGGGAGCGTTTCCCATCAGGTTACCATAGTGAATGCTCGTCAAGGAACTAGGTTCCGATAATTCAACGAGACGCCTGTAGAAAATTACCAGACATCTTCAGGGCTTCTTGAAACACTCAGAACTACTTCAGCCAAGCGCTTCACTTCTCTCAAACACTTGCAAGTGTTACTTTTTGCTGATTGTGTTACTCAACCTGATAAAAGTTAATAATTTATGCCGTTCTGATCTTTCTGGGGGTAAAAAATGGAACTAATAATGGCAGGCAAAACAAGAGGCCAAGAGAGAGGTCAGACCGCGGCCTCCGATTTCTTCTAAGCTCCAAATTTCCTTCACGTGATCACCAACCTGAATGGTTCCAATACCTACTCTGGTCTTCACTTTCCCCTTGGCTCTCTCTCTCTTCTCCCCCTCCATCAGTTCGCCCGAATTCCTGGGTCTCCCGGATAGTAGCTGATCAGAGCCTTTGCAGACCCGCCTTTCCCCGGAAACCCCAGCTCCAAGCCCAGCCGTAGCCTGGGAGCCCTCTCGGTGGGCGCGGCCGCGTGCAGGGCGGGGCGGGGCGGGGCAGAGGGGCGGGGCCTGGCGGGGCAGCCGCGGATGGAGGGGCGGGGCGGGCCGGGCGCGGCGGCGCAGGCGCACTGAGTCCGCCGCGCCGAACTGCAGCCATGGAGCAGGCACCTCCGGACCCCGAGCGGCGGTTGCAGCCGGCGCCCCTGGAGCCGCTGGGTCACCCCGACGCTGGGCTGGAGGCTGTGGTCGGTGAGGAAGTGGAGGGGGCCCGGGACGAGGGCTCCGGGGACGGCACGGTGAGGAGAAGGGTCGGCGGGGGCCGCGGGGCCTGTGTCGGGGCCTAGCGGGCGGGCTGGGCTGGTCTGGCGGGGGCCAGCGCTTCGGCCAGGGGCGCCCCGCGGTGACGAGGAAGGGCCGGGGCCACAGGTGCAGCGAGGGGGAGGCTCAGTGGAAGGAGGGGTGCTGGGTAGGGGCGAGCGCGGGCGCCGCGGGACCAAGGGGAAGGGTGGAGAGGGCGGCGGCCGGGGAGGGAGGGCATCTGTGGGTGCGCGTCCGCGGGCGTGGAGGTGGGGGCCCTGGACAGGCCACGCTGGAGCAGGTGCAGTGTTCAGAGGTCGGGGAACCCGGAGGTTTGACCTGAAGAGGAGCGCTGATGTCTCTGGCAGTCTGGGAGGGGGTTGTGCAGGGGAGATGGCTTAACCGGGACACCATGGCGGGTGGACAGCGGTGTTTGAAAAGGAGGAGAATGGGGGACTTGAGGAACAAGCCTGGGGCAGTAAGGATGGTTGGCCTGGTACCACCGTCAGGAAATTGAAGAAAGTGTCTGATTTAAGAAGAGGTACAAGTGAAAAAAACATTTTAAAACTGTTTATTTGGCTGTAATTTCTTCATTTGGGGGTCAGTGCCGCAGTTCCCATTGGAGACTTGTCATCAGGATCCCCTGGACCTGCCTTGTGAAGCCCCTGGTAATTAGTGATTTTCATTTGCTGGAGGAAAGGAGAAAATGCATCATTTTATGTTTGTAATTGATTTCATTCCCAAGTGTGTAGACCAGGTTAAATTGAAGCGTTTCAGAAACTAGCGCTCCACATCATACCGCGCTACCCAGTGTGCATTGCTCATCCCTTTTGCTTCCTTTTTTCTGGAACAGGTGTTACTGTTAATATAAAACTACCTATCCTTATGATAGACGGATAAAGAGTAGTTAGAGTTGTTTGCTGGATGCGATTAGAAAGACTCAACTTTACGTTCAGAGACCTGATAACCAGGAACTTCAACACAGGAGTTGAAGGTTTTGCCTTCTTAGGGAAATGTCAAGGTATATATATATATAGGGTAGTAGTAAAACACAAAATTCGACCGAGTAAATTTTAAAGATCTTACTGGCTTTATTCAATGATTCATGAATTGGGCAGCTTCTCACCCAGCAGATAGAAAGGAGCTGTACAAAGTGGAAGGCTTTCATAGGCAGATCGGAGCGGGACAAGGAAGTTATACTAGCAAAAGAGTGAATTGGTTATGTCAAGATCCCCTTCCTTTAGGGGACGATAGGAGTCCATCAGGCAGATTACATCGCTGGTGCTGACCAGGTGGTTCCGGTTGACTGTTTAAGATTCCATTCCTGGGAGAGGCTGAAACTGTAATTAAGGTAGATATTAAGTCTCGGCTTGGTGACATGGGGCTTAGCATAGGTGACTCCATTTTGGGCCTGTTGTCTCTTTTTTTAACATTAGCATGAAGATTTTTGGGGGTGAATTTTAAGTTTTTCATTTAATTTTTTCCTAACTTTTAGTATTATTTGTGGAGAGGTCAGGATGTCCTGTTAAATGTGAGAGAGGTGTGTGTATTCTTTAGTGCATAAAATTTGGCTCTTATATGATTTGCTTTTTATGCAGGTTCCCGTTTGTGACTTAGTTTTTCTGTTTTCTTTTTAAAAATAAAAACTTTTATTGTGAACTGTATCATTAATGGAGAGAAGCTTCCCACAAAATAATTGTCAATTCCTTTGAAGCCGTGATATGCTCTCCTGGGGTGTAGCTCACTCCCTCCACCACGGAGATAACCTGTATTCTGAATTCTGTACTAACAATTCACTTGCTTTTCTTTATAATCTTACCATATGTGTCCCTAAAGAATATATTGTTTAATTTTACTTGATTTTGAAATTTACCTAATTTTATTATGACTTCCTTTCTTTCTCAATATTATGTTTTTGGGATTCACCCAAAATGTGCTTTGTTCATTTATATTCATGGCTCTATAGTATGCCATTTTATACATAATCTCTAGTTGATTTCTCTTCTTTTTACAGACATTGGAGTTGTTACGATTCTTGCTATTTCTAAAAAATTACTACAACCATGAACTTCTTCCTGTATATCTCCTGGTGCAAGTGTCTAAGAGTCTAATATAAACTTAGGAGTGGAATTGCTGGTTTGGAGGGTAGTCGCATGTTCCACCCCAGTAGGTAGTGCCAAATTGTTTTCCCAAGTGATTTATACTCCCATCAGCACTGCCTCATGCTTTCTATCCTTATAAACACTTAATATTTTCAGACTTTAAAATATTTGCCAGTCTTGTGGATATGTATTAAAGCAATTTTAGGTTGTTTCAAAAGTTAAGAATCATATCTTTTGTTGGCTACCTCATGAGTTTAATTATGATTATGGTGATAAAAATTCTGGTAATTTTTTTGTGAAAGCTTTTAGGTAGTTAACTAATATGAAGTTGAAACTATAGTATGAAATCCATTTATGTTAATTTAAAAGTGATTATAACTATCTCATTAAGTTTAAGATAGTTGAAAACCCAAAGATGCTATCATACAGTAAAAGTTGTAGTTATATAATATTACCCGACTTCTTAGGAAAATGTTTGTAAATATGTGTTATAAGAGACCGTCTGTTAGTGACCAAACTTAGGGGGTTTTGCAAAACATCTCCCTAATTTAGTAATTCATAGAGACAGAAGCCATTTGGACAAATGTTTCAGAATCACCGGTTTAAACACACACACACACATTCACATATACTCTGTACATTGTCCTCTGTCCCCCCAAGAAAACTCCCCAAGCCCGTCCTTAGAGGGTCATCTACTTCTTTTCCCTTATCCTGTCCACTCCCCCACTCCAGTCTACCCAGTTGAGAGGTATTGCAGTGATTATAGCCACAATTAACAAGTTGCTACTGTTACTGATAGGAATGTGGTCTGGGCGGAAAGGTAAGTTGGATTTGTTGTTTGTGTGCTATGTACAGTAAGGCTCTGCTTGTCATTTAATTTTCCAGATTACCCCCAAAAGACAGATAAAGATGAGGAAGCAGAGACTGAGAGAGAAGTGATTTGGTGAAGGTCACAGCTAGTCAGTGGCGTGGCTGAGATTTGAGCCCAGGCCTGCCTGGCTTTCAAATCAGTGCTTTGTCCATTAAACCAGGCAGCTTTATTCCAAAAAAAGTTAAAAATAGTCTTGTAGGGGCTGGCCTGGTGGCGCAGCGGTTAAGTTCGCACATTCCACTTCTTGGTGGCCCGGGTTTCGCCAGTTCGGATCCCGGGTGCGGACATGGCAGCGCTTGGCAAAAAGCCATGCTGTGGTAGGCATCCCAAATATAAAGCAGAGGAAGATGGGCATGGATGTTAGCTCAGAGCCAGTCTTCCTCAGCAAAACAAGGAGGATTGGCAGTAGTTAGCTCAGGGCTAATCTTCCTCAAAAAGAAAAAAAATGGTCTTGTAAATTGCTCCAATACGGTTTTTAAATTTTTTATTTAAGATTGTTGTAATTTTAAGAAGAAAAAAATGTAAAACGTGTTGATTTATCAAGCAGTTTTCACCACAAAAATATCTGTGCAGATAGTGTGCAGAGATGGCAAAAGGTCCTGTCATCAGCCTTATCTTTGACTCTGCGGACTGTGAGTGGAGAGCAATTTGTGCCCATTGCCCTACACCTCGGGGTGGTGGAAACCAGCACTGCCCAGGAGTCGCAGGTCTCTTCTGGTTTGAAACATCGCTAATCAAGATTCTTTAACTTAAATAAATAAAATATAATTAAAAAAAATTCTTTAAATTCTGCTATAAGCTCTTATTCTGTAATCTCTTGCTTTTCTTTCTATGAGTTTTCAATCCTCTTCCTTCCAATTATCTAGTTAGAAGTCTCCTTTCTTTTCCTTTTGTATTTTTTCCTTGTAAGGCGGAGTGCATTCTTTTTCGTCTAAGTGTTGTCAGTTCTATTTAAAGTAATTTAGAAAATGGAAAAATGAGAGAGGAATCCAGTCTCCACGAGAGTAGTAATTAGTCCTGGCAGAAGCGGGAAGAAATAGCAAGGGCTTGGAGGTAAGAAAGAATACTTCTTTTTTTAAGCTGGAAGATTCCATCACGTTGGCAGTTAAGAGTATTTGCCCAGAGAAGACCCATTGCCTGAGGGGTTCATGAGCGATTTTTAGGGAGAGCGCTCTAGGCCTGGGAGTGCAAGTGGGGGCACGGAGTGCTGGAGCAGCTGCTGCTGAAGACGCCTGTACACAGTCTGCTCCTTCACTGATTGCTGCAGATTGCTGAGGGGAGTAGGCGAGAACTGTGAGTGGGGTTTGAGGCATTTGTGGGTGAGGATAACATAAAAAAGGAAAAGAAAATGCTTCAGCATAGTTAGAGAAGTTATCAGTTTAGCACCCATTGATTAAATCATACTTAAGAGTGTTTGCCTTATTTTCTGCCTTAGCAGCTTTCAGATTTTTTTGAAGGTGACTCATGGTACCAAATACATTTTTACATCATAATCAGCATACATATACTTTTATACATACGTGTTGTTTCAGGAAGCAGTACTTTAACCTTTACTTCATGCAGTGCCCTCTGATATTTTTCTTCATCATCAAAAAGAAACATTGGTCACAACCCGCCAGGTTAATTTCATGAACCATGAATGTGTTGTGACTCAGTTTGGAAAACTGTTCAAACTTACGTATTGTTCTGCTTATTTATACTGAGGAAGATTAACCCTGAGCTAACATCTGTGCCAGTCTTCCTCTGTTTTTTGTATGTGGGTCACTGCCACAGCATGGCTGCCAACAAGTGGCATAGGTCCGCACCTGCAAACTGAACCGGAGCCACTGAAGTAGAGTGCACCGAACGAAACCACTAGGCCATGGAGCCAGCCCCATATTGTTTTATTTTAAATAAAAATTAATGTTTTCTGAATAGCTGTGCTATTTTCTTAAATATATGTTTTAATAGATAAAAAGCACAAGAACACAGGTCATGTATTGTGACCTATTTTTCTTAGTTATCTAAGAAATACAGCTGAAGTCAACTTCACTGTTAGGCTTAAGTAGACATAGTATTATTTTTTTACATAATACAAGCTGCCTTTGACCATTGTAGACATATCCCCTAAGAGAGGTAGAGTCAGTGGATGGTTCTTTTTTGAAAGATTGGCACCTGAGCTAACAACTGTTGCCAATTTTTTTTTTTCCCTGCTTTTTTCTCCCCAAATCCTCCCAGTGCATAGTTGTATATTTTAGTTGTGGGTCCTTCTAGTTGTGGCATGGGGGACACCACCTCACTGTGGCCTGACAGACGGTGCCATGTCCACGCCCAGGATCTGAACCAGCAAAACCCTGGGCCGCCAAAGCGGAGCACGTGAACTTAACCACTCGGCCACGGGGCTGGCCCCTGGATGGTTCTTAAACTCCATATCTCTGACCTATTTCAGTAGCATCACACCTAGAAAAAAACATTGGAAGTACACTAATATATCAACAATGGTTAGTGCTGGGTTGTGGGATATAGGTGATTTATATTTACTTAATTTTTCCATTTTTGTACACTAAGCATGTATTAATTTTTATGATCATGTAGGATTTTTATGATTAAAGAAAAATTTTAACCTACAAGTGATAGGTGATAGCTAGTACTTGCTACATGGTAGGCAACTTTTAAAACTCTTTACATGCATTAACTCATTAAATGTTCCCAAGAACATTATGAATTAGGTATTCTTATCCCCATTTTACAGATGAAGAAACTGAGGCAGAGAGGGTAAATAATTTGCCCAGAGTTACACAGCTTGTTTATGGCAGAGATGGGATTCAGATTCTGGCAAGCTGGCTACTAATCTGAGGGAGAATTGATCTTGTAGTTACAAACTTCTGTTTTTTCCTGACCACCTGCTTGGGCTGATGCTGTAGCGGTTTCCTTTGATTTGAGTTTACCTTGCTTGTGTTTGAGTTTGTCCATTTTATAATTTTTATGCCTTGTGTTAAGTCTGTCTTTGTTTGCTATAGGGAATTTAAAACATTTGCATTTATTACTTTAACTGGCTTTATTTTTGCTTTTTTTGTCTTGTTGCAGTCTTTTATTTTTCCTTTTTTTCTCCCCAAGGCCCCCTGGTACATAGTTCTGTATTTTTAGTTGTGGGTCCTTCCAATTGTGGCATGTGGGACACCGCCTCAGCATGGCTTGATGAGTGGTGCCATGTCCACGCCCAGGATTCCAACCGGTGAAACCCGAACCACCAAAGCAGAGCGCGAGAACTGAACCACTTGGCCACAGGGCTGGCCCCAAACTGGCTTTATTTTTAGTTGATTTTATTCTGTCCTATTTCATACTTTCTTATTTTGGTTTCTGATTTTGAGTTTTCCTTTGTGGATAATTTCTTTGGTTTTATCCTCTGTAATGATTTGGAAGGTATGTATCTTTGTTTTTTTCTTCTCCAAAACAACTGAGACAAAAATTATTTATGTAAACGTAATGACCATTTTAAAAAACTTTTGAAATAATCCCATTTATAGAAATGATCTCAAATTTCTAAGCAAATACAGTACAAAGAACCTTTTTGCCCTGAACTGTTTGAGAGTAAGCTGCCATCATGATATTCCCTGATCTCATCCCCAAAACTTTGTATTTCAAGGGCAAACGAGGACATTCTCCTATATAACCACAATGCTGCCATCAAAATCAGGAAAATAGCATTGATAAATTACTGCTATGTAGTTCTCAGACTTCGTTTAAGTCTTGCCTGTTGTACCAATAGTGTTCTTAGAGCACAGTGATCCTGTCCTGACTCCTGTATTGCGTTTAGTTGTGGTCTCTTTAGTCTTCTCCAGTCTGGAAGAGTCTCAGTCTTTACTTTTTTTTTTTTTTTGAGGAAGATTAGCCCTGAGCTAGCATCTGCCGGTCCTCCTCTTTTTGCTGAGGAAGACTGGCCCTGAGCCAACGTCTGTGCCTATCTTCCTCTCTTTTATGTGGGATGCCTGCCACCGCATGGCTTGACAAGCAGTGCATAGGTCCGCACCCGGGATCTGAACCAACGAACCCTGGGCTGCCAAAGCGGACTGTGCACACTTAACTGCTGCACCACCGGGCTGGCCCCCTCAGTCTTTACTTTTGTGACTTTTGTGACTTAATTACTTTGTAATTAAGTAATAGTTTGTGGGGAGGTACTTGGACATACTTTGAAAGTATGAAAATATCTTGTTCCTCATCAAGCTTTCTATTTGTCTGTTTCAGTATGGACTCACGAATTTTTGTTTTTTAACAACTTTATTAAGGTATAATTTATATACCATAAAATTCATTCATTGTTAAGTATATAATTCAATAACTTTTTTTTATTAAGGTTATGAAAGTTAACATCCTTGTGAAATTACAGTTGTACATTATTATTAGTCATGTTGTAGGTACACCACTTCACCCCTAGTGCACCCCCCCACCCCCCCTTTCCCCTGGCAACCACCGATCAGTTCTCTTTGTCCATATGTTGACTACCACCTATGAGTGGAGTCATACAGAGTTCGTCTCATAATTCAGTAACTTTTAGTGAACTTTTAGAGTTGTGCAACCGTTACCACAACCCAGTTTTAGAACATTTCTGTCATCCCCCCACATTCCTTCATTCCCCTTTGTAGTTAATCCCCCTTGCGATCCCTAGCCCTTGGCAACCACTGTCTCCTTTCTATATAAATTTGTCTTTTAGGGTATTTCATATAAATGGAATTATATAGGCTGTTGTCTTTTGAGTCTGCCACCTTATAATGTTTTTGAGGTTTATCCATGTTATAGCATGTATTAATAGTGCCTTTTTATTACTGAATAATGTTCGATTATATGAATATATTACATTCTATTTATTCACCATTTGATGGACTTTGGGGTTATTTTCGATTTTTAGCTATTTTGAGTGTTACTGCTGTGAACATTCATTTACATGCAAGTCTGTGGGTGGATGTATGTTTACATTTCTCTTGGGTTAGATTTGTAGGACTGTAATTGCTGTATTATATGGTAAGTTTATGTTTAACTTTTTAAGAAACTGCCACTGTTTTCCAAAGTGGCTGTACCATTTAACATCACCCCCAGCAGTGTACGGGGCTCACCTTTCTCTGCATCCATGCCAGTACTTGGCATTGTCTGTCTTTTTGATTATAGCTATTCTATTGGGTTGTGAAGTGTTTTTAATTTGCATTTTTCTAATGACTGTTGGTGTTGAGCATCTTTTCATGTGCTTATTGCCATTTGTATATCTTCTTTGGTAAAATGTCCATTCAGATTTTTTTTGCTCATGTTTTGGGTGGTTTGTCTTATTGAGTTATATATGTTGTTTAGATATTCTGGATACAAGTCTTTTACTAGATAATATGATTTGCAGATTTTTTTCCTCAGTCTATGGCTTTATTCTTTTTCTTAATGGTGTCTTTTGAAGAGCAAAAGTTTTTAATTTTGATAAGTCTAGTATATCAATTTTCTTATGGATGGTGCTTTCGGTGCTGTATGTGAGAACTCTCTGCTTATCCCAAGATCATGAAGATGCTGTAAATTTCAGTTTTAGCTCCTATATGTGGGTGTATAAGCCTTTTTGAGTTAATTTCTGTGTATGGTATGAGTAAAGGGTCTAAATTTTTTTCCTTTTTTCGGGGGGGGTATGTATATTCCGGTGTCCCAGCACCATATATTGAAAAGACTCTCCATTCTCTATTTACTTGCCTTCGTGTGTTTGTTAAAATCAGATGACCTTGGGGCCAGCCCGGTGGTGCAGCGATTAGGTTCACGTGTTCAACTTTGGCGGCCCAAGGTTTGCTGCTTCAGATCCCAGGTGCGGACCTATGCACTGCTCATCAAACCATGCTGTGGCAGGCATCCCACATATAAAAAAAATAGAGGAACATGGGCATCAATGTTAGCTCAGGGCCAATCTTCCTCAAAAAAAAGAGGAGGATTGGCGGTGAATGTTAGCTCAGGGCTAACCCTCCTCAAAAAAACAAAACAAAACAAAAAAAGCATTCAAAATAATTTTTTTTTAGAGATTTTATTTTTCCTTTCTCCCCAAAGCCCTCCAGTACATAGTTGTGTGTTTTTTAGTTGTGGGTCTTTCCACTTATGTGGGATGCCGCCTCAGCTTGGCTTGAGGAGTGGTGCCATGTCCGCACCCAGGATCCCAACTAGTGAAACCCCGGGCCACCAAAGTGGATCACGTGAACTTAACAACTTGGCCACGGGGCCAGCCCCTCAAAATAATTCTTAAAAAAAAAATCAGTTGACCTTAAATGTAAGAGTTTATTTCTGGAATCTCAGTTCTGTTCCATTGATCTCTATGTGTGTCCTTCTGCCAATAGCACACTGTCTTCAGTCCGTTAGTTATTTAATAAGTTTTAAAATCAGATAGTGTAGATCTTGCAAGTTGTTATTTTTCAAACTTGTTTTGGCTGTTCTAGATCGTTTGTATTTTCATTTAAATTTTAGGAACAGTTTATCAGTTTCTGCAAAAAGTCCTGCTTGGATTAAGTATTTTTGAAGGAACAGTATATTAGTATATTTTATAATATTTCACTTATATTCTATGCCTGATGCTTCTTTGTCATTTGTAATTTATTATTGTGAAATTGAAGGCAAATCTGGTCTTTATTCTTTTGTAGTGGTCTTGTTTCATATTTTTCTGGATTAATCTTGTTAGGGTATTTTTTTCTTTAAGTTGAAAATGTTTAAATATTCTAATCAATTACACATGGACCACATGCCTTTCAATTTGAAGGCTTAGAATTTTGTTTTCAATCCAGGAAAGAGTTTTGTTTGTTTCTTTTTCTCTTTAATTATATCGATGATTATTATTTCTGTTCTATTTCTTCTGATTTCTTCTTTAAGTACTTCCATTATTTAAACCTTGGTTCTTAGTTTTCCTCTTTTATCATCTTTCATCATTTTCACTTTTTTTGGTCTTTCTTTCGTCAGCATTCTGGAGGGGCTTCCCGACTATGTCTTCTTACTGATTTGATTTCCTGCAGTGTAAGTTCTACTGCCAAGAGTATATTTTATTTTTGCTATTTTATTTTTCTTTCTTTGCATTCTTTCTTTTTTGAGTTGGCTCCATGTTCATCTCAGTCTGCCTATTGGGGTTTTTCTTTGGCCTGGTTTCTTTTAATTTTTTTCCTATAATTTTCAATATAATAATAAACATTGTATTTTCTTTAGTGTGTGATTTAAATAAGATTAAGTAAATTAAGTGCTGTAGACACTCTAACTCTTTTCATCCACAGTCCTAAAAGTTCTTATATTAAGGTTAATTCATTTTGTCTTTACTCTTAAAGAGCACCACACATGGACGGTAGCTCACTGGAGGATTGAGAATTGCTCATACAAGCAGTGGACTCAGGCATCTGGTCTCAGTTATCCTCGCATTCCTAATGACTGGCATTGTAGAACTCAAGACATATTTAGTTACTGAATTAGTAGTTTCTTATTGTTCCTTTTATCACTGTTATCTGCTTTATGCTCACTTTTACTGTTTTTTACTGTTTGCAACATTTTTAAAACTTAGAATAGATTATATTCATTTTCACTCATTGATTTGGAAATAAAGAATTTCATCAGCCTTTTAAATATGCCCATCTTCTATGTTTATTTAGTCTTAGGTAGTTATTAGTCTTACGTCAATTCACACATCAAGCGTCTGCATTTGGGACATTGTTCCTTTTGGATATGAGTGTAGCATCGCTCTAATGATATTCTTCACTCTGATGAGAAGTCCACTTTGAATACAGGTAAAATATTGTATCTCTTTAAAACATGTCGCTGGTCTCATCTTTTGGTCATCCAGTCAATCCATTTCTAAATGTATTGAATGTATCCTTTTAACAATTATGGTATCAGTTGTGTTATTCTTGGCACTATTTATGCTTTAATATTGACAGTACAAACAGTATAAACAAGTTTATATCATCTCCCAAACCCTGCTGGTATTGTATAGTGCCTTTCTTTAGTTTTGATGATAGCTGATTTTATTCTTTTCTTTTACTTTTCTGTAATTGCATGGCGTGACAGGGTAAATTCATGACTCATGCTTACCTTTTTGGCCCAAGAGATAATTTGCTTTATCAGTCATGTGCTTCTAGAATTCAGGGAATTTTTCACTGGAGTAGATGGTGGTGAATCTGGCTGTGGGCCAAAAGTATGAGTTTTTCTATGTATATCTCAACCAATGAGGGCTTCATAATCCTGATGTTGAGTGGTTTGTGCTTATGTAACTTCTTGAGCTTTCTTTTAGTTGGATGATTTCCTCCTCTTAGTACATAAACGTACAACTTACGCTTTATAAAAATGTCTTGTTTAATGACTGAGTGATTACTGCTTTTGTTGACTAATAACAGTTCTTTTCCATTGGCTTGGCCCTTAGTTCTGTATCCTTTTTCGTTATCTTCTTTTAGCATTTTTACCTTTTTCTCCGTTTTTCTTTAACATTTTGGGGACGCTTTCTATGTCATCTTTATTCATCATTGATTTTATTTTTTGTGGTGGCACATAGCT
This sequence comes from Equus quagga, assembly GCF_021613505.1. Lineage (NCBI taxonomy): Eukaryota > Metazoa > Chordata > Mammalia > Perissodactyla > Equidae > Equus > Equus quagga. Next base: position 25,830,617 of record NC_060270.1, on the reverse strand, counting down.
TTTTCTGTCCTCAAAGCACATAGGTTTAATTTTCTGTGTAAAGCATCACCATGGGTTTTACTGCATATAGCTTTTTCCTTTATCCATCTTTCTACTTACATCTCTTCTTCACGAACTGCCCCCAATTATAATATAGTCTGGTGTTTTTAATTAAAACCCACCTCTGAACTTTAAGAGTGAACAAAGGAGAAAAAAAAGAAAGTACAGCAGTTATCACGTGGTTTCACTTTGTCTTCCTTGTTTAGACTTGGATTATCTTGTATTCAGCAAACACCTCTCTTTAGTGGCGCACTTCCCTCACATGGAGCCTGTGAACCACTGGTGGTGTGTTTGTCGTTCTTTCTGGTCCTTCGATGTAGACCTGGGGATGTTCTAGTGGGAAAAGAAAAGAGTCTGCTCTAGTCACATCCTGCTGCTGTCTCACAGGTGGAGCCTGTTAATCACTGCCGAAAAGTTTAGGCAAATTTAAAGTTGAATATAAGATCGACTCTTTTTTTTTAAATTAATCTGCCTGCTGAAAATCTTGACTTTTGGCATATGTGTAGCATTTTATTTTTGAGAGAGATTGATTTGACTTTGATAAAATAAAAAATTAGATATCAGTGTTGAGGATCATTTGTCTTTGTATAAAGTGTTTTTAGATTTTTTCTTATGCATTTCTATATAGATTTATTCTTGGTCACTTATATGAGATGACTATGTTGTTTTTATTTTTTTTACTGCTGTTATCTTGCCTATGTTTTAATAATTAAATGTATAATACCTGTTAAAATAGCTTCTGGAAAAGTTTACTGTGTATGCTGATAACGAGGGGCCTGTCATTTGGCAACCCCTAGCAACTCAAGAAATATGAGGAAGTAGCTTGAAATATGTACCAATAATGGATTTTATTATAATAGCTGGGGTTTTTGTCCATCTTAAAGGTATTTTTGTTGTTCTTCCATTTGTTTTTGCCCAGATGACAGAAAATAATTTTTGGTTGAAGAAGATAGAAATTAGTGTTTCAGAAGCAGAAAAGCGAACTGGAAGAAATGCCATGAACATGCAAGAAACATACACTGCTTACCTCATTGAGACAAGGTGGGTGATGAGAATTAGGCCTCAAGTTAGATGGAAAAAGCTTTGGTAGCTATTTGATGCAAATGCTGTTGTGTAACAGAATTGTTTACAGATTGTTGTCTTTTTAGGGATTTTGTTTGTTTCTTTACTTTTTAACAGGTAAACAGGTCTGTCATTTACTGTGGTGCTCTTGATAGCTGTATTCTAATGTACTTGTTTTAGGGAGAGAGGGAAGGTTAGTGGAATTGTTTTGGGATCTGGAATGTTACCTGACACATGCTTTGGTTCCGCTTTTGGTGTTAGATACAATTCTGTGCAGTTTTGGGAGGGGCTACCAGGTTAACAGCGGTGTATGAAGTGGACTTAGGTAAGTGGAGATAGTTAACAAAGAAGTCTGGGAGGAGCTGCAGTATGGTCTTAGTTATTTTAGGAGAGTTGGGAGTTATAGAGAAATTAACAGGAAAAAAATTGAGACTGGAGCTTTAGACCTTGGCATAAAATTGAAAAGACGAAGTAAATCATGGAGTAGGAAATCAAAACTTACCAGAAAAGTTGTCTTTTACCTCTTAAGGAAAAAGTTAAAAGAATTAGATTGTTTTGTCTAGAGAAAGGCAAGGGAAGACTCAATTTATTTCGCCAGTTATAAAGAGTTTATATGAAGACTGTACTGACTAGTTCTTTTCTCCCTGCAGACTGAGCAGAAATACTTTCAATTAAAACCGGATATGAGAGAACTTTTTAGTATCCTGTAAAATAGAATAGTAGAACTACCAGACTTAGTTGATAAAGAGTTATAATCCGGGGCTAGCCCCGTGGCCGAGTGGTTAAGTTTGTGTGCTCTGCTGCAGGTGGCCCAGTGTTTCGTTGGTTCGAATCCTGGGTACAAACATGGCACTGCTCATCAGACCATGCTGAGACAGCGTCCCACATGCCACAACTAGAAGGACCCACAGCGAAGAATATACAACTATGTACCGGGGGGCTTTGGGGAGAAAAAGGAAAAAAAGTCTTTAAAAAAAAAAAGGAGTTATAATCATGTTTGAGGTGAATACATTTTTAAGAAAAAAGTTTTAAACCCTCCTTTTTTGTAGACTTTACCAAAAGTCACTGAGCTTGCCTTCAGGCTGAACCTGGTGTCTTTTCAAGACTTTCTCCAGGTCTGTGGCTCTACCCAAAATGAAAGTTAAAATCTTGGTGAAGCTTGTTTAATCTAAACACAGTTCTGAAAATCCTTTTTGTAAGTATAGTTTTCCTTTCTCTACCAAAAAGAAAAGAAAAAGGAATCTTCCAAAAACAAGAGAAAATTTGTATACAATAGGAATTTTAGGAAAAGAGAGAGGTCAGGTGGATCTTTTTAAAATTTGGTCGTAGGTGCCACCCCGTGGCCGAGTGGTTAAATTAGTGTGCTCTGCTTCAGCTGCCCAGGGTTTCGCCAGTTCGGATCCTGGGCGGGGATGTGGCACCGCTCATCAAGCCATGCTGAGGTGGCGTCCCACATGCCGCAAATAGAAGGACCCACAACTAAAAATATACAGCTATGTACCCGGGGGCTTTGGGGAGAAAAAGGGAAAATAAAATCTTTTTTAAAAAAATAAATAAAACAAAATTTGGTTGTTTTGTGCTATACATATTTATGTGTATGTATCACAGAGGTTTTTAAAGTGATTAAAAAACAAATATGGTCCCATGAGATAGTTTTTGTTTCTGTTTTTTTTTTTAAGGTCAGTTAGCCACTTAAAAGATCATACTTTAGAAATTAGTATTAGCTCTAGCTTTTTAAATAAATCCTTCAATTTAAAACTAAAAGGGGGGGGGCTGGCCCGCTGGCGCAGTGGTTAAGTTCGCACGTTCTGCTTCTCGGTGGCCCGGGGTTCACCGGTTCGAATCCCGGATGTGGACATGGCACTGCTTGTCAAGCCATACTGTGGTAGGCGTCCCACGTATAGAGGAAGATGGGCATGGATGTTAGCTCAGGGCCAGTCTTACTCAGAAAAAAGAGGAGGACTGGCAGTAGTTAGCTCAGGGCTAATCTTCCTCAAAAAAAAAAAAAAAAAAAAAAAATCTGGGGGTTGGCCCCATGGCTGAGTGGTTAAGTTCGTGTGCTCTGCTGCAGGCGGTCCAGTGTTTCGTTGGTTCGAATCCCGGGGCGCAGACATGGCACTGCTCATCAAACCACACTGAGGCAGTGTCCCACATGCCACAACTAGAAGGACCCACAACGAAGAATGTACAACTGTGTACTGGGAGGCTTTGGGGAGAAAAAGGAAAAAAATAAAATCTTTAAAAAAAATAAATAAAAATAAAAATAAAAAGGGTATTTTTAGTATATGCCTATTTCTTCACCCAATTGAGCAATGAAATTAGCTGTTGATTACTTTTACTGCTGGAACAAAATCTTGATTTGAATAATCTAGAATAATTTATAATTGTTCTTTGACTTTGAAATGAGTAAATTATCATAATTTGAAACTGGGAGTTAGAAGTGACCATACTTGGGTAGCATAGCTAGACTCTGAATAAATATTTAAGTGGATCATCAGTAAATGTGTGGTATACAAAAGGATTATTGAGTTTACTTTCACGATTGTATTTCATTTTAAATTTGTTTATTTTTTGCTGAGGAAGTTTCACCCCAAGCTAACATTTGCTGCTAATCTTCCTCTTTTTTTATGTGAGGCACCACCACAGCATGGCCACTGACAGACAGTGATGTCGGTCTGCACCCAGGAATCAAACCCAGGCCCCCAAAGCAGAGGGAGCTGAACTTTACCACTAGGCCACTGGGGCTGGCCCTAAGTTTATTTTAAAACAGTGGTTCTCACACTTTAAAATACATAGTAATCACTTGGAGAATTTGTTAAGCTGCAGGGTTTTTGGTGGGCTCCAGAAATTTCCATTTTGTTTTTGTTTTTAAGATTTTATTTTTTCCTTTTTCTCCCCAAAGCCCCCTGGTACATAGTTGTGTATTTTTAGTTGTGGATCCTTCTAGTTGTGGCATGTGGGATGCCGCCTCAGCATGGCTTGATGAGTGGTGCCATGTCCCCGCCCAGGATCCGAACCAGTGAAACCCTGGGCCACCAAAGCATAGCGCGTGAACTTAACCACTTGGCCCCGGGGCAGCCCCAAGAAATTTCCATTTTTTTTTAACAGAAGCTCCATGTGTTTTTGAAGCAGAAAATTATGGCCATGGACCATCATTTTGATTATCTTTTAAGGTACAAAGGATTTAAATTCTAAGGTAGTCAAATTTATCTTTTCCTAATGATTTTTGTTTTTCCTATCTTAGAAAATCTTTTTTTCCCCAGAAATTCTTGCCTTGCCCGTATAATAGATATCCGCTTTGAGAAGTACTGCTTTTGAATAGATTATTTTATAAGTAGTGTACCCCTAAGGTTAACTGACCTTCCACAACTACAGAACCATCGGATTTCCTAATTTGATCATGTAGGATTCTTTCTGTAATTCAGTGTTACGCAGATAATCTGGGGCAATATGAAATGTTATTGAGCCTTGATATTAACTAAAAGTTTAACTTTTATCATGTAGCTTACCCACCTACTCTTTAGATGCACGTAGAAAAAGCCCATTTAGTAATTGCCTGTAGTGTTATACTTTAGTAAGGTATGATTGAATAAGGCTGAAGTCCCTGGTTTTTAATTTCTCCAGAGATTTTGTGTTTTCTTGTTCATAGAATATGAACCCTTTCAAAATAGATGAGAATATGCCTCTTTTAGAGTAGGTAAGAATGCCTCGATGCCTTGGGAGGCAGGATGATGTCGCTACTTAATTCTTCTAATTTGTAAAATGGAGCTAATGATACTATCTACTTTATTGTGAAGGTTAAATTAAATGTTGCATGTAAAATCAATTATGTGCTGTTAAATATTTGTTAAATGACTGGACAAATGAGGTTGTTTTGTGGTCCATTGAAAGTCTTCGGTATGCTTTTGGTCAGTTTCCAATGATTAGCCCCTGCCTCACGTGGCCTTTTTTTAAAAACCATTAGCAGGTCTTCGAAGAACAGCCTTGTAGGTGTACTGCTTATAGGCTATATATAGTTGCTATATACAATAGCTATACTATACTATATACTATAGCTGCTTATAGTATAGGTATACTGCTTATATTGACCTTCCTATTAGCAAGGTGTGGCTTCTGTTGGTAATGATTTTGACTAATTTGAAACTTGATATTAACCCAGATGTTTTTTCACCTGAACTTGAGAATCAGAATTGGAATGGTATTAGTCATAGCTAATGGTTAGATCAACTCCTTAAAATGAATTAAGATTTAATACTCCTATATTTTTGCCATGGGAGCCATTGTGCATTTGAACTTCATATTTTGTTTCCTTTTTATTAATATGCAATGAATAAATTTAGTGGCATACTCATATATAAATAATTAAGCATTGAGCATCTCTTGTGCTGAGCATGGGATAGTATATATACTTTCTCAAGACTTGACTTTATTCCAAGACTGGTTTAGCTTCTGTGCCTTTATGCCCTAATATACAAATGCACATTGTGGTTATATGTGTGTTTCTTGGAGGGCTTGTAAGTTATTGTCAAGCAAGCAATTGGAAAATAGGAAGGTCTGATAATGTTTAGAAGACTAATGATTTCTAATAGTGATTATGCTAGCAGAAATCTTGTCAAAATAATTTTAAATATCGTTTATATGATTTTATCCTAACTTTCCCCAACTATAAGTTGAACTTTCGTATGGATGAGACATGGCATTGGCTGCAACTCTTTATATTAAAGGTAAGACTAGAGGTGAATTTTTTTTTTTTTAAAGATTGGCACCTGAGCTAACATCTGCTGCCAATCTTTTTTCCTTTTTCTTCTCCCCAAACCCCCCCAGTACGTAGTTGTATATGCTCATTGTAAGTCCTTCTGGTTGTGCTTTGTGGGACGCTGCCTCAGCATGGCTTGATGAGTGGTACTAGGTCCATGCCCAGGATCCAAACTGGTGAAACCGTAGGCTGCCGAAGCGGGAGCACGCGAACTTAACCACTGGCCACAGGGCTGGCCCTAGAGATGAATTTTTGCATCCCTTCTCCCCCAACCTTTTGGAGTTAATTAACATTTTGCTTTTGTGGTACTTGGATGCATCTGATTCATTTGTAACCTTAAATCAAGTTTTTTGTGGTATCTTGGTCTTCAGCATGAATGTTGTTCTCTTGTTGTGGCAGAAGTGCAGTTAAAAATACCTTCTATTTAATGAAACACTAGCTAAACCAGGTTTTACTATATTGTAAAATCGATTATTATATATTAACTGAATTATTATACATTGAGGCTTTTCGAATGTTCTTAATATGACTATTTCTCTTGAGTTCAGATAGATTTTCTGTAACAGAAGGAGAGTGCTTAGTTAGGAGTGAGGGCTTTGGAATCGGGGATCTGAGTGCTCTCTCCACAGGTCTCTGTGACTGTCGGAAGAGCGTGTGCTGCGCTGTTGCTTCCTTGTCTGTAAAATGGGGACAACAGTTCCTGCTTCACAGCGTTGTTGTGAGGCTTAAATAAGACAATACGTGAAAAGTTCTTTACTCAGTGCCTGGTTCATAAGCATTCAGTAAATGGAGTTATAAATTTTAAAGGAGGTTAGATGCATGTATTTGTATTTTTAAAAAATAATAGAAATCTTACTCTATTTCTTTTCAGGTCAGTTGAACATATCGATGGTCAGAGTGTCCTAACAGACTCGCTGTGGAGGCGGTATAGTGAATTTGAGCTGTTGAGAAACTACCTTTTAGTTTACTATCCACATGTTGTTGTGCCCCCTCTACCAGAGAAAAGGGTAAGAAGTGAAATGGCAGTATAGTTTAGAAGTATTTAGCATCGAGAGTATTCTTCATGATTGTTTTGTTTACCTAGGCAGAATTTGTTTGGCATAAGCTGTCTGCTGACAACATGGACCCGGATTTTGTGGAAAGACGACGAATTGGTTTAGAAAACTTCCTTTTGAGAGTTGCTTCACATCCCATCCTTTGTAGAGACAAAATCTTCTATTTGTTTTTAACACAGGTATTTTTCTTTTGTTTGGTCTTTTTCAAAAATCCATTTGACTTAGGATTTTTTAAATTTTAAATTGTGGAATGCTTATTCTTAAGAATCCTTTTGTAGCAACTTTGTTAATTAGTATGTATTTCATTGGTTTTTTTGGTTTGTTTTGAATTTCAAAATTATTGAAAATCATTCTTTTGGCTAAAATTTTCTACTTAAAGATACTAAAGATGGGACTTTTGCTATCACTTAAATGCTGTTGAAGTTAGTCATTAGTTTTTTGAAGCACAGATCTATAAACTCCTGAGTCCATCTTTGGGTAATCTTTTGGAATCTGGATTGGATGTTAATTGTGAAGTGAAAAGAATTCTTTTTTTAACTTCTCTGTCCCATCTCCCCTGAAAGAAGAACAGAACGATAGGTATTTAATTTATTTAATTTAGAATATTCTTTATGGGTTGTTTTATTTTGCAATGATTTCTTTTTTTTTTTTTTTTCTGGCAGCAGTGCTCTTTTATTCAGAGAATAGCATGGAGTAGCATGGGGACAGGACCCATGGGCAGTAAAGAGCTATTTTGCAATGATTTCTAAAATTAACTTTAAATTTTTAGGAAGGTAACTGGAAGGAGACTGTGAATGAAACTGGGTTTCAGCTAAAGGTAAGAATATTTGTATGGAGTAATTTGCCTTGTTCCTTAACAATTCCCAGCAGATGCCATGCATTTAGTGGGTACTTGATATTTATTGAATGAGTGAATGTTGGAAGTAAGCTTTGCGTCAAATATCATTGGTAAGATTTTCAAAGAAACACTGCAATTTACTTTTGGTTGGTGTAATTTTAGTTACTAGTGAGACTATAGTGGGTATACTTACGAATTTAATTCTGTTGGGAGAGAACATTTTGAAGCAGTAGTTTAGGTACAAGCTGTAGATTTTTCTACAGTATGCTCATATTATACTTTGCATCCTTTTTATCTTCCCTCTGTGCTCACCACTGCCACTCACAGTGGTGCCCCTCATAGTTGCTCCCTCGTCATCAGAGAAGAAAGACACTTTGGAAGAATCAAACTTGAGTTTCCCATTTTAGTTGCCTAAACATTGAGCCATCAGTCATGCTGCTTCTGTCTACTGGGGCATGGTGGCCAATTTTGAATGATCACAGGAGTCGTTTTCAGTTAGCATCTGTTAATGATACATGCTTATTTAGTTTTTGTACAGCTTTTCAATTTAGTCATTAGAATTAGTGTTCAGGAATGAAATTGTTTTCTAAAAATTGAAGAGCACAATGGTGATGCAGGTGGGCACTCTGATTCCACTCTACTCTCCCTATTGTCCCCAAAAGTAATATAACACTGGTTGTTGCAGATTTTTGAACGTTTTCATCTCTTGTGTAAACTGAATAGGTAAGTAGAGAAATATAATAGAAATTGTTAAAATGATTCACATGATAATGCCATACAAAAATTCAGTAGGTCTAGGCAACAAGAACAAAATGTGTTTACAGTAATTTTAAAAACATCTCCTGGGGATTTATGCATTGATATATAGGTATTTGAAATTTAGAAGAAAAACACTAGGAAGAGAAAAAATTTTTCTGCACAGAAAATATAATCAGGTATCTAATTCTATCATAAACTGATTCTAATTTGTAAATATTTTGTTGGAAGATTACATGAAAAAATTAGAATTATCTTGGCCACAATTCATTAATTTATGGCACTCGAGAGAATACTGGAATTTTAGTTTAGAGATGGATTTGAAATAACTCTGGACTTTAAAAAGTTATTTATATTTTGATAGAGTCTTTTTGAGTAGTCTGAGATATGTTAGGAACTAATAAGAAAAAGAGCAAACTAAATTATAATTGTTTTGTTGATATCTATTTATATAATACAAAATTTTTAAAATTTTAGTCATTTATTTAGTCATTACTTTAGTAACTGGTTCTCAGTTGTTCGTCCTTGAACCCAGTTTTTGGCCATAACTTTGGTGAACATGAGAAAACTCTTGGATTTCTCCATCCATATAGACTATGCTGTTTACAGAGTGCTTTGAATCTTGTGTGTAGGTGCTGTTTAAGAGTTAAGATATAATGTTTTGTATTTGGGTAGGCTTATGCTGAAACCTTGGTTTCACTTTTATAAAGTCTTTGAAAGGTAATAATATACATTATTAATAATCTGAAAAGTCAGGGGCCGGCCCCATGGCCGAGTGGTTAAGTTCGCACACTCTGCTTCAGCAGTGCATGGTTTCACCAGTTTGAATTCTGGGTGCGGACGTGGCACCGCTCATCAAGCCGTGCTGAGGCGGCGTCCCACATACCACAACTAGAAGGACCCACAACTATGTACCGAGGGGCTTTGGGGAGAAAAAGAAGAAATAAAATCTTTAAAAAAATAAAAAATAATAATTTGAAAAGTCAGAATTTTAATGAAATGGACCAGAAATAAACGTATGGAGAAAATTTGGAAACCTGTGTGTCTTGAGGTATTCCTTATTTTATTGTGGCTGTTTCTTGTTTTAAGTCCTTCCTTCCATCAAGGAAATGGGACCTTTTGGACCACCTCACACACATGTGCTTGCATGCATACATACAAACATGTATGTGAGATTGTCCACATGCGTACGTGTGTGTATATATATATATATATATATGTATGTATAGTAACATTTCACTTATCCAGAGGTCGTGTATTTGGCAGTCACAACTAACCTGATCACAGCTGAAAGCTGGGATTTAAGGAAAACTGACTTCTGAGATGTTCCAATGGACGGAACCAGGCTTACTGCTATACTTATAGAAATACTTTGGTCCTTTCAGATAAGACTTACTTAATTTTATTATAGTTATTCAAAGCAACTTGGTTATTTTCTAGACTACAACATATTAAAAGAAATTTAAAAGTGAATAGTACTGGAGACAGGCACGCTATGACAGTAGTGATAATTGACAGCAGAGCCTGCTAGAAAAGAAGGATAACAATGATAGGAGAGGCAGATGCCGCAGTATGGGGGCATGTGGCCCGGGGCCAAATCCCCACACACCTGTGTAGCCCCTAGGGCTTCACTGCATCACAGAAGGGTTCAGTATTAGTTGTTTATAGTGGTTACCTTGGGGCCTCAAGAAAAGTTTGAATTATGCTTGCTATGTACTCATAATTCAGTGTTTCTTTCTTCCTTTATTTTTTAGCATGCAGCTAGTTCTTTAAAAATTTTTTAATTCAGTGTTTCTTAAAATGCAGTTAATGGGCTTTGTGCATCTAAATTTGTTGGGATTGTTTGTTTAAAATCCTGAATCCTAGAGTTCATCCTAGACATACTGATTCCCACTAGCCTAAAACTTAACAACATTGCAGTAAGGTGAAAGATAAGGATACTTTTAGGAAGATAATTTTAGTAAGATTGTCAAAAATGGTAAGAAAAAAAGTTTTTTAGAACTTAAAGCAGTATCTTATCTGATATCATTAACGTTATAATTATATGTTTACTGTGTACTAAACACTGTACTGTAATCTACTGTAGTTTCTTTCTTTTTTTCCTGAGTATTGCCTCAGTACCTTTGAGGTTAGATGAGGAACTCTAGGAAGTGACTTGCCCAAGGTCACATAGTTACAAGTGATGGAGGCTGAATCCAAGTCTAGGCCTAACTCAAAGCCCTTCTTAATTAGCATCTCATATTACCTCTCTATTCACTTCTTAGTTATGTAATTGATGTTTATAAATATAGTTGGTGAAGTGTTGGAAACTATATTTCAGTGAAAATGAGATCATTTCAAATCAGACCAAATATTTGTATTTTATAGGAAAATTTGACCTTGGCTATGAGATTGTCATCCTCAAACTGAAATGTCAGCTTACTTTAATTTTCCTTTTTTCAGACATGTTTAATTTAATCTATAGTTTAGGCCTACTAGATTAATATTTTCTTAAATCTTTTTAGAGTAATTATTATGTCCAGCAAGATAATTATAAAAATTTAGTTTCTTTTTATCCATGCTCTATTTACCATAAACGTGAGCAACGGATCTTTTCATCACTGCTGTAGATTAGCGTTCATATAATACTCATATTACATTTATATAATACTCATATTACTCAATTCAGTGAAAGCTGAGCAAAGAGTTTTATCTCTAGAGTAATGAACATAAACACTAGATACTTTAGTTTAAAGTAATATCATTTGAACTCAGTTAACTCAGAAAGTTACTTACATGAAAGTAAGTGCCATCCATATGCCCAAACCTTAAATGAATTTAGACTGACTCAGAAGAATCTGGAACTCTGTCTGTTGCTTGAAACAAGGACTACCAGAGACAAGATCTGGGCCCACAGGATCTCTGCTAATCTGTGTATCGCACAGGAACTCCAAGAGAGCCACCGTGGAGATTCCAAATGCTGGGGCCCTGCAGAGTGTCATGTGCTCTTCTAGGTGCTGTGGATACAGTAGTGAATGGGCTGGAACCATTCATAAGCTCTGTGTTCTTACGGAGCTTATATTTTAGATGGAGACATTAATTTAACCTTTAAATAAGATACTTTAAACTGCTTAGAAATGATAGAAAGGAAATAAATCATCATTGTGAAAGCGTGTGACAGCCGGGATTTTTTTCCAGGGGTTATTTTGAGATAAGTGACCATAAAATTTATTGTCCAGATAGGGACACTTTTGAGAGTAAAAAGGGGCACTATTAATAATTAGATTGGGACAACAGGCGTAATACCAGGTCTGTCCTGGGCAAACTGGGTCACATGGTTGAAGAGATAATGTTTGAGCTAAGACCGGAATAATAAGAAATCTGCAGTGGAGTCAACCTAGGGGCCAAGGAAGAAGAATGTTAGAGAGAGGCCAAGCTGGGTAGTGGTTTACTCCTCAAGGTTTGGGGGACAATAAGAATCAGAAAATGAAATAAAGGAAAGACAAGGTCCAAGATAAGGAAAGCAAAGTGTGTAATAGGAATTGGAAAGGGAGAGGGAGGTGGAGGTTAAAGGAGACTGTGGGAAAGGCAGTAAGTTGGGGCTATAGAATAGTCAGGTTATTTTTTTCATTCAATCAATATTTACTACATGTTTATCTTGTGCCATGCTTTGTGAGGCATTGGGGATGCAGCAATGAACAAAGCAGATGAAAATATTGCCATAGCAGCCTCTGTGCAACTCCAGGGGCACCATCCACATTGTGGTTTTTTTATGGCTCTTAGATTCTAGTGGGCTGCTGAGAAACAGGTAAACAGCTAAGATGATTTCAGATAGTGCTGCGTTAAAGGAAATAGAGTGGTATGAAACAATGATGTAAGGGCTTCTTTAGATATTTAATGGGAAATCTGATGCGATGGTTGGTTACTTGTCAGATTTGGAAGAGTCCAAGTAGTTTTTTAGAGATCTAGCTTTGGGCAGAAGTCTCTAATTTGGTACAATTTAGGCAATTTCTCTTTTTATGGAATCTTGTGAAATGATGAATAGATTGAGTTGGATGTTGTGAATGACCTGACCTAACAGAATATTTGGTAAGCAAAGGTTAAGATGGTGACAATTTACATTTTTATGACTTCTAAATTGGTAAATAGGTGATATTAAAAGTAAAAAATAAATTGATGGTATTAAGAAGTATGAGATTCAAGAAAAGGTACAAATGAAAATTTTCTTCTTTACTCGTTTTTATGTAATTTCATCCTCATTTAAAGAATCACATTTTCATGTGACTATTAAGTCATTAACGCTTTAGTGTTTAGTGATTTTAATTAACTTAAAGAACATTAGGAAGTAATATATGCCTTAAATTCATTGGTGCTTTTATTTGTAAGGACTTCACATGTATTAGCTTTTTTGCCCTGGAGATGTAAGAAAGGTGAAGAATTGGTGAAACACTGATTTGAGAAATAAGAGAATCCCCTGAGATCAGTGACAAACTAAGCCTCTTTACCTCTTGACAGCTCTTAGAATTTCTTTTGATCTGAAGTGCTAGGAGGCTGAGTTGATGGAGGACCATATTTGTTGCATTTGTTTTTATTTTCTTAGCCAGGTAATCTGGGGATCCCTCCTGTTTTTGTTTTGTTTGTTTGTTTTATTATTTTGGAGTATTTATAATTATAGATTGGAAGATGGAATAATGTAAAATTTTCGAACTGATTGGAATTTTCAAAACCAACCAGATAGTGAAATTGATTCCTGATTGAGCTTCCTTTGATGAACCCTGGTTTCTGTGCCCTGGTCAGAAAAGTAATTTAGTGAGGTTTTTTCTTTTAAATGAGAACTTAGGATAGGATTTAGATACGTTAAGTATAAATTTATGCAAGGAAATTATTTAGTGTTGATCCCTCTGTCCTTCCTTTGAGAGCAGTTATCTAGAAATAAGATAGTTAAGTTTTGCTGTAACATTTTCTGCCAGCTAGTAAGTAATTTGATGTCATCTAGCTTGTTTTACTTTAATACAGGTATTTCCATATTTCTTTTTTTCTAAAATACTGATCAGGAAAATGAGAAAAACCAATATACATTTGGTTTGGATTCCACCTGAGAACTACCCTCAGTAATGCACAGGTGTCACAGCCGTAGTTTTATTTAGTTTGGTTATACAGAGCGTTGCTTTTCTTGATTTAAAGAAAAAGTAAACTATTTTTTTTCACACGACCTATTCTGAGTTATAATAATCAGAGCTACGTGCCTGTTAGTGTGTTGGTGTTTACCGTTGTGTTACTTTGGTATCATTGAATGCCGTGTATTCAGTTTAATTTATAACATTATTTTTGTAGTGTTTTCAAAAATAACTACTAAGCTGGATTTTTAGGTATGTTTAATGTATTTGACACAAATGCTATGAAGAAAACTGTACTTGAGCATCTTAATTCTAAAGGGAAAGTAAAACTGTTTGGATTTATACCCTGAAATGTAATTGTATTAAGTGAATAAATTATTTTTTCCAGGCAGACTCCAGGTTAAAAGCGCTTAATGCAACATTCAGAGTGAAAAACCCAGACAAGTAAGGTTTTGTTTTAATAACAGTTACAATGTTGTTTTGAATGATGCCTATCAATCTATTTAATTTTTCATTTCTGAATGTATGCACTTTATTTGCTAAATACTTTAAATAGTACTTCACATTCAGTGAAATCCTTTTATAGTCTAAAACTGATTTTGAAATTTGGTAACTTAATTGGATTTAAGGTTGTGAGTAACTGAAGTTTTAGAAAATTAAGCCACTGCCTTTTCCTAGGAGGGTTTATTAAATGTTGTTGAAGATATCAGAAAAATGAGAAAAGTAATTTCATACAAAATAGTTTTATGAATTTGCTTGTCAAATATATGCAGAGCTCAAGAGGAGAAGGTTATATATTATATATAGATTTTGATAATAAACTTTCTACTTTGTATACCAAGAAAACTTGATAGATAAATGCATACCAGTATAATTCATGGAGGTGTATTTATATGACAGTTACTTGACTTCATTAATGTTAGTTTGGTGTTTGTGAGAGCATTTCTGTGTTATGGGAAGCCAGTGTATTCAGAAGTATCTTTCCATAGGATGGGACTTGGGTATTAAGATTTTGGCTTGTTCGTTCTCTGAATTTGGTGGATAATTGTCCAGACTCTTCACTGTGTGGACCTTTACCTGGTGTTTGGTTCAGCCGAGTTTTTCAGTTAGAAGTGTGCTTAGGCAGAGAAGACTTTCCCATTTTTGGTGACCAAGTTTATGATGTCTGTTAGAATTTCTCTAGTTAGGCCTTCCGCATTAATTTCTACACGGTGCAAATTCTTAGCAGACAAAGGCCAAGTTTGCATAGTCTAATAGCCTATTATGCCTGACTTTATAAACAATAACACATTACCATAATGCCTCTGGTTTTTAATGTAAATTTTGAATATAAAATAGAAATATTTTAAAGTTTTGGGACTTAGGAAATTGTGATGATAACCATTGAGATGTGGGGTTTTTTTAATAGACTTTATTTCTTAAGTGTAGTTTTAGGTTCACAGCAAAATTGAGCAGAAAGTACACAGCTCCCATATGCCCCCTGGCCCTACATATGCACAGCCTCCTCCACTATCATTATGCCGCACCAGAGTGGTACATTTGTTACAATTGATGGACCTACATTGACACATCATTGTCATCCCAAGTTTGTAGTTTACTTTAGGGTTCACTCTTGGTGTTGTATATTATATAAGTTTGACAAATGTATAATGACATGTATGCATCATTATAATATTATACAAAGTATTATCACTGCCTTAAAAATCCTCTTTGTTCTGCCTATTTATCCCTCCCTCCCTACAGCCCTGGCAACCACTGATCTTTTCACTGCCTCCATAGTTTTGCCTTTTCCAGAATGTCCTATCGTATAGTATGTGACCTTTTCAGATTGGCTTCTTTCACTTTGTAATATGCATTTAAGGTTCCACTAAGGTTTTATAACAGTTATAATGACATCTATGGTATAAAAGAGATGTTCTCTAGATTAAGAACTAAAATTATGTCACCCTCCAGAAAATGCTTTGGAAAACCTAATAAGCAAAGTTTATGACATTAGTAGATACACGTTCATTAGAGGAACATGTAGATGAGACTATTTTTAAATTAATATTTTAATATTAACATTTTATTAGTTGAATGTTTTTCAATTTAATGAAAAATACTTTCCCAGTTGAATATTTGTCTTCCCTTTTCTGACCTAATCTCATTTTCTAGATTGCTAAATTTTACTTAATACCCATATTACATATAGAATTTTAAATGTGATATGACAACAACATAACCAAGGCAGTGTTTTGCCCCTAGTCCTTGTTAAAGTGTATAATTAATGTGTAATTACTAATAGGATTTGTTTGCCTTAAGTTCTAGGTAAGAGAATTGTCTACGTCAGTCATTATTAGAACAGATTCTTAATATACAGAATCTCTGTTCTAGGTCTAACTGTCCCAATAGATTAATTATTTTGTACCATTACTAAAATAGTTGATATCAGTAAAATAGTTTTATTCTGTCCTTTCTTAAGATCTAGAAAGCCAGAAAGATTGTTTCAGAGGGATTACCAAATTAATACTTGCTTCATACATGTTTAGCTTTCTTCAAACTAGATTGTTAAGAGCAGTGAGGAGGAAGACCTTGAGTCTTCCACTTTTATGTGGCAATATTTAAACAATATATGGGCGCTATTTAGGAGGTAGACCCAGGGATTAGTAGAATGTATGGGGTGAAAGAGAGGGGAAGGAAGTACAGATGGCTCCCAGGTTTCATTCTTTAAAATGCTAGGGAATACAGAGGAGAGAGATTTTTGGGGAATAGGGAAAGATAAATTGCTTACTTTGGACATGTAAGTAATTACAGATGTCTCCAAGTCAGTTGGCTTCATCTATAGATCTGCTATTTAGGAGAAAGATTTGGACTGGAGGTGGAAATTTGGAATTCAGCAGCATGCAGATCGTAATTGTGAAGACTTGTGAATGACAAGTCACATGGAGTGTGTAGATTGAAGGATTGGTTGTAAAATGGATAAGGACCTAGGACTGCACCCTAAAGAAGCCAGCACTTTATCCAAAGTGTAATTTTAGGATTACCAGCATCTGAATCCCATGGGCAAGCTTGTAGTGAATTCAGATTCCTGAGTCCCACTAGGACCTCTGTGTACGGTTGTTGTGGTTATTTACAGCCGTCTGTTACTGAGACACCTTCAGTAGTGTTTTAACAAACACTTCAGGAGTTCTTTGCACACTAAAGTTGGAGGCGTAAGAGATGAGTGAAGAAAGAGAGCACTGTAAAAAAAACTTTAGGAGTGACCAGAGAGTAAAAGGAAAATCATGGGAAATAGCACTGATGTCAAGGGAACAAAGTTTTGAGGAGGGTGAAGTTCCAGTTTTGCTGGAAAGATCAAGTAAGGTGAGGACTAACGTACATTAGTGGATTTTAGCAACATGAAAATAGTAGGTGACTTTGTCAGGAATATTTCTCCACTATTGTGCTGGAGGCAGAACTGGATTGTAGTGAGCTGAGCAGTGAATGGGAAGGGAAGATAAAAGTGTTGCTAGAGAGAGAGTGCCCTGTAAAAGTGGCTGTGAAAGGGGTGGTATTGAGAAGGTGTTAACAGTTGGTTGTGTTGTTAAGGGAATATGTATGTGTATTGTAATCTGGGAGAGACCCTAAATAAATTGATATGCTAGTGAGGAGCTTGTAGAGAGAGGAAGTTAGAAAATAGCAATATGGGGTGTAGCTGGGATAGAATCTAGTGTTGGATGGGAAGAAGGGTGTAGGTATGGGAAAGTTTCTAAGTTTACTGGCAGGAGGTGGAGGGAGTTCCTATCTGATGGCTTCTGTTTAATCTATGAAGCTTAGTTGGAGAGTGGTGGGTGGTGGTATCAGAAGTCTCCGGTCTTTATGGAGAAGAGCAGTTATTAGATTAGGGAAGCAAAGATCACTGAGTAGCATTACAGTTGAAGTTAGAGACCAGGAGTTTATGGTTGCAGCGTAAGATTGTATTAGCACCATAAATTTTTTCCTGTTGTTTGTTTTCAAGTAATTTCTCATACCAACAAATTTTATCTCTCTCACTCCCACAGTGTAGATTATGAAGTATGACATCTTTTCTTGGCTCTCAAAATATCAAAAGAAAGTTTGGTTGTTTTATTTTAGAATTTTTAAAATTTGTATTGGTGTGTAAATGTTCAAGGCCAGCATGTCGTTAAAGAGAATCAGTTTTATTATTCTCAGGAACTAATGATTTGTTTTTCAGTTTTTGACTTGTTTTCATGAGAAAAATGATGTTTTGTTTCATGTTTCAGGAGATTTACTGAACTAAAACACTACAGTGATGAACTACAGTCCGTCATCTCACACCTTCTTCGAGTTAGAGCTGTAAGTAGTCACCGAGAGCTTTTTGACACACATTTATAAGGACGTGCTTCTCATTTAATCATCATGTTTTTAAGTAATGGATACTATTTATGATGAATAACTGATTTTTACATTCAAATTTAGTGTGTTCATCATCCAAACTGCTTTTTAAAAAAATGGGAAATGTTTTCTGACATAAAAAACAAAGTGTTTTAGCCTGTTGTCTTCTCGGCAGTTTGTATATTGTTGTTTTGACATCTTGTCAAAAGACCTACTATTTCAGTGTTGGAATATAATTAAGTAAGTATGGAATTTTAGATCTACATATGATAATATCCTATTCTTTCAAGGTTTTTTGTAGGGTCTATGAAATAGTTTACATATGTTAGGCCATCCTGTGTCCATGCTCCTAAATTCTACTAAAGAAACTTATGTGAGGTAACGGTCTGCCATGGAAAAAGGAACTAGAAATCAAGGAATAATCATTGTATTTAGCCATATAGTTTGGCTATAGCAGACATGGAGAAAAATGCTTTTGGGTAAATTAATGTACCTGTAAAATGTTGTATCATCCTCTCTGACCCTTTGGGGTAACCTAGAGGAAACCTTAGAACTTTCCTTAAAGGCTTTGAAAGACAGTGGGTTACGAGGTTCAGGATCATATCTTGTGTTGATTGGAATCCTCTTGCAATGACATTTATTACCTGGGATTTGTTTTAATGGAAGAGTCTACTGGTAAGGAGTAGAGACTGGGGACAGCTTTCGATGAAACTAGATTGGCCATATAGTAATTATTGAAGGTGAACATTGGGAAATGGAAGTATATCCTACTGTTCTCTACATTTTGTATGTTTGACGATGTCCATAATAAGTATAAAAAAGTAGAACAAGGGGAAAAAAACCCAGTAATGTATATGTGACAATATGAAAGATCCTCATATTGGCCCAGTCTTCTTTTTAACCATTCAGAGTACCATTGGACTCCTTAAATAAATTCTAAGATACTTTCTAGGAAAAGAAAAAGTACCTGTGAGAAGTATTAGGCTACAGTCACAAACTGGGTATTGGAAAGGACTGTGGATTAATGAGATAAAATTTCTAGGCCTTTAATGGCCTTGAAATTACCCAAATAAATTAGGCAACAGTTCTTGTGGAAAGTGGAGGTGGGACACAGAGATGCTGCAGAAAATGAAGAATAATTCATACTGCTTTGTTTTCTGTGCCAGAAAAGTGGGAGAATCTACTTAAATTAGAGATCTGGCTGAGTATGAAAATTGTGTTCTCCTAAAAGGCCTTCAAACACAGGGAAGAGGGGGACACTGTGGAAAGCGTTGTTTGGCAGGAGGGTTAACAGATCTGGGAGTCTCGGGTAGGCAGAGGCTCACAGTCTTTCATACCCAGAAGAAACTAAGGGACAAAGCAGAAAAACCAGCCAGAATCAGATTTATCAGAAACCTCAGATGAGTGGTGAATTGAACAAATTCTAACAGTTAAACTCTCAGAAAATCTGTTAAACATAGGGAGTAAATTTAAGTGAGATTTAAGGGAGGGGGAAATGATTGTCGTTGTTGAGAGACTGTGCTACAGCTCATTTAGCCTGAGAGAGGCTATGGATGACTGCTTTCATAAAACATATGAGATATAAAATAAGATGCACTTTTCTGTCATTTTTCTGTCATTGCTGTTGTCTTTATAGCAACACTGTCTGACGTTGTATTCTGTACTCATTTGTGTTAACTATCTCCCGTACCTAGTATACGTGAGCTCCACGAGAGCAGGAGCTTTGTTTTCTCACTGTGAAATCCCTAGAATAATGCTCAACTCATAGTAGGCACTCGCTACATATATGCATTGAATGAATGAATAAATGAATGTATATGCTGACAGGGTTGTGTTTTAAAAGATTTGAGAAAGCACTAAGATAAATTGCTTCTTTAACTTAATTATAACCAACCAGGGTGAACTGGTTAGTAATGTATATGTGACAAGACACTTTGAAGAAAACGACCTTGTCAACAAAGAGTTTATGATGCACAGGTAAGAGAATGCTGGGTGTAGATATTTATCCTGAACTTTATGAAAACAGGTTTCAGAACTTTATTGACATGAAAGATAGCTTGAGCTCTTCAAGGGAAAGGCAGCATTGATCTGTGAGTCTGTACAAGTGAGAGAAGTGCCAATGGAAAATACGGAATGCTTTCTGATGAGTGAAAATTCTGATTGTTCTAAAATTGGGAGAAAGGCTCTTTAGTCATGGACAGTAACAGAAAAGTAAAAATGGCAGGTTAAAGCCCTACCCTGACGGAAGCCTGCACACAACGCAGAAGGCACCACAGGGAGACCATTCAGAGCATCGAGAGAAGGCTGCTTAGACGCACGATGATGAATTGTTAACAGTGAAGGGAAAGTAGAATTGTTTGATTGTCTTTTCTGTCAAGGAGAATTCTTTCAAAAGTAGAAAAGGCAAAAAATACCTTACAGATTAAAGAGTTAAATATTTAGGACATCAAAACAGATCAACCAGAAAGGGTGGATGGCCTTAGACTAGAGGAGCTGGGTTTGAAACTTGTCTCTGCCATTTCTCAGGTCATTCAGGCAAATCCAGTAACCTTTCAGTTTGTTTGCTTTGCTGGGAAATGAGAATATCGGCCTGGCACATTGTTAGGTACTGAATAAATATTTGTTATATGAATGAGTGCCTTATTCGTAGAATTATGAGACTTGAGATAATTTGTGTTTCATACACTAAAACAAAAGAAAAATAATACTGATATCTAACTTTTATTTACCACTGTATTTCAGCCACGGTGCTCAAGCATATTATATATTTTTCTTCATTAATTCCCACAGTAGCCCTTTGAAGGCATGTACTGTTACCATTTAATAGATTTGGAAACAAAGGCAAATGAAGTTGAGTAATTTGTCAAAGATCACACTGTAGATATGTGGAGCTAGAATTTAAACCTTTGTCTATCCAACTCCAGAGCTCATGCTCTTAACTACCTTCAAGGATGCTTTGACAAAGGATGTGAATTCAAGTAGATTGAGGGAGAAGAGAGTTCATTTTCGTTAAGCCCCCTTGCTTATTCCCAGGAACCTTACAAATGTCATCTTATTTAATGCTCACAAAGTAATATGATGAAGGTCATTTCCACATTTCCAAGAGAAACACATAATACTAAGGCTTGGAGTGGTTTAATAAATTCTCCAAAGTCAAAACCTAAAGTAAGAAGGAGCTGGAATTTGAACTCACATTTGTCTGACTCCAAATCCCTTACTTTTTCCACCCTGTATGCTGCCTCGCTAGGAGAAATCAAATTTAAAAGGGAGGGGGGAATGTTTAACTTTGCTAGTACTCTAAAAATGCAAATTATAGTTATTGAGATACTGTATATTTAATTTGTAGTCATTTCTGAAGATGGTAATATCTAATGTTTGTGAACTGTTTGGGGATGGTGACAGTATAAAGTATCACATACAGCTCCTTTGGGAACCCTTTTGGCAGTTCACTATCAAGAGTCTTAAATCTCATAATCTTTGACTCCATAGGAGATAATTCAAAAGAAAAGTCAAGTCCAGATTTTCAAAATAAGGTCATCTCATAGAATGTCATAAAACTTTGTCCTTTTTAACATTTAAACACCTACTACTTCAATGAGGATAGAGAAGGCATTCTCATCAGTTCCAAATCATACACAACTGGGGGGATCATTGAATGAGTCTGTCAGATTTCTTCTCTTGTCATAGAATTTGCTCAGTGTCAGTCCTCCACTGCCAAATGTCAGATGATCAGTTTTCAAAAAGAAAGACTTGTCAACAGAAATGAAATTGAATAGCAGTCTAGACTAAGTCATTAGGTACAGCCCCTTTTTCCTGGCACCAATTTTTTTTTTTTTAAGATTCTATTTTTCCTTTTTCTCCCCAAAGCCCCCCAGTACATAGTTGTGTGTTGTAGTTGTGGGTCCTTCTAGTTGTGCTATGTGGGACGCCGCCTCAGCATGGCCTGATGAGCGGTGTCATGTCCGCACCCAGGATCCGAACCAGCGAAACCCTGAGCCGCTGAAGCAGAGAACGCAAACTTAACCACTTGGCCATGGGGCTGGCCCCTGGCACGAATATTTTTGATTACCAACGATCATTGAATTAATCTGGTTTCAGGTTTTCATAATCCATGTTTTATTGCTCTGCCACTTTTGTCTTTCCTTTTCTCTAGAAATGATCATTTTTGGTTTATAGAGGTTTTTTTGCTTCATCTTCTTTCTAACTGCCTGATGATCTAGACAGAAGTCATTTCATGTTTTAGTTTGCTAGAAGAATTTGTTTCCATGAATAGTTCATACCAGAAACTTTGTTGGTCCAGTAACAAGTGCTGAGTGTCTCTTTGTGGCCTAGTTCATGAGTAGAGTAGTTCCTCATGTGATTGTTCCTCTTTTTGGAGTATTTTGAAAACTCCTCTTTTTGTCATGCTCTATGGAC